>NC_141534.1:8425000-8482500 GCF_021556685.1 Rattus norvegicus
TCACGGCTGATGAGAACTAAAAGAAAAAGTGGAGCAAGGTGGCCTTCTTCCTTGGCTTTGTGTCCAAACACAAAGTGCTTAGATTTCTATCGAAGAAACGGAGGGTAGACGGGAGAGGCACAGACAGCCAACAGTCTGGTCATTGTTATTTTCTGGGGCTGGAGAGATGGCTCAGCGGTTAAGAGCACCCGACTGCTCTTCCAGAGGTCATGAGTTCAATTCCCAGCAACCACATGGTGGCTCACAACCATCTGTAAAGAGATCTGATGCCCTCTTCTGGTGTATCTGAAGACAGCTACAGTGTACTTATATATAAGAGGTTGGGTGGGGAGGAGGGCAAAATGTCTAGATTTATTTGATGGCGACGGAGAATAAAGATGCTCCTTTTGTAAGAGAGGTTTTGTGGAGAGTTAGTGTGTGGCATTTCCCCAGCCGCATTCTGCAGAGGTCGCAGGGCAGGCAGAGCACCCCAGCCACAGAGCCCAGAGAGCTAGGCAGAAGTGGCAGTCTCAGTGGGCAGACTTCTCTGAACAGCTGCCAGCCTGTCATCGTCCCTACAGAACGTCTCTGTTACTTCCCACTGCTCAACTCCCAAGTTCCCTCTAGAGGGCTGCCTCCCCCACTCAAGTTCGGACGCCTCTGTGGGGAGCGTGCCCTCCGATTGTCCACCCAAATCTCCCTTTATTTAGAAAGAATCTTCCCTTTTCCTCTGTACTTGCCCTTCCCACACAACCACAACCTCAAGAATGTGATGCTTGCACACAACACTGTGAAATCAGACAAGGGTGGCTCTGAGCTAAGGAGAGAGAGGCTTCCTACGCGGCTGTTCCTGCTGCTGCTGCTCCTCCCCCTGCTCCTCCTCTTCCTCCTTTTGTCGAGCAAAGAGACTTTATCGGGTTAGTGACTTTCATCACCTCTCTAAACTTCCGGAGCCTAGATTAAAGGTATTAAAACTGGGTGTGGTACAAGACTCTTACAATCCCAGCACTCAGGAGGCTGGGGCAGGAGAACCACGAATCTGAGGTCAGCCTGATTACAAGGCAAGAGATCCTGTCTCAAAAGCAAACACCCCCATGCCACCCGCGCGCGCGCGCATACACACACACACACACACACACACACACACACACACACACACACAACCAATCATACGGGGTTGGGGATTTAGCTCAGTGGCAGAGCGCTTGCCTAGCAAGCGCAAGGCCCTGGGTTCGGTCCCCAGCTCCGGAAAAAAAAAATTAAAACCAATCATACAAAGGTATGAAAACAACACTAACAAAACATTTTAAAACTTCCCTTGAACTACAAGCGCCCCTGAGATCTGTATTTGGGATGCCGATATTCTATTTACAAGTACTTTATTTTCATAGTTATATTCTAGCCACAATTTGCTCTTAAAAAGAACATGGTTGACAATTCAGCAGGACCTACAGATAAAGACCCAAGACACCGTCCAAAATGGCTGTCTATGGAGGTGGGACTTAAGCTAAGTTGCTAGCAAGTTTGTGTAGCACGCTTAAGTCCTTGGGCTGACTTCCCCAGAACCCCATAAAATGAGCCAGGTGGCTTGAACTGTGATCCTAGTACTGGGCAGGTGAAGACAGAAACATCAGAGACTCAAGGTCCTCTTCAGCTACAAGAAGAAATCCTCTAAGATCCGTGAGACCTCATGGGGGAGGGGTTGGGGGAAAGGTGGGGCGGTGGACATGAGGAGGAGGAGGGTGGCAAAATGGAAGAGCAGAAGGAAGAAGGGGACGAGAAGGAGGACTTGCTTATATGTCATTTAGAAACTGAGGGTTGGGATTGGGGATTTAGCTCAGTGGTAGAGTGCTTGCCTAGCAAGTGCAAGGCCCTGGGTTTGGTCCTCAGCTTCGGAAAAAAAAGAACAAAACAAAAAACTACAAAGCCAGATTGGACGTGTATTGCCCTTAAAACTGAGACAAGTCTCAAACCTGACAGTAGCTGTTAAACTGGACTAAGGTAAAACCAGGAATGGCTATGAGAGATGATCTGGGGAGGGCAAAGCTCTAGAATCCGGCCAGGCCTTGGGCTATGGAGATAGCTCAGCATGAGTCCCTGGGTTCTCCAGGACCCACGTGAGAAGCCAGCTGGCACCTACTTGTACCGTTAGCTCTAGACAGCCTAGCCTGGTGAGCTCTAGGTCCCAACGAAAGACCCTGTCATAAATAAATGAGGTGGATGGCTTGGGAGAAAGGACACCAAAGTTGACCTTTGGCCCAAGACCGGGGCAAGTCAGTTTTTTAAAAAACACCTCAGGCTTTAGGCAGCCCAGCCACCTAGCCTAAAGCAGGACAATGGGTCCTCAGCAAGTTTCCAGACCTCCCGGGTAACAAGTTCCAGCCCCCCACACCCGGGTAATGGAATGTCCCATGAGAAGGAGTGAGATAAAGGCTACCTTCTCCTGAACTTCCTCAGTAACAGTTTCCAGCCCCCACACCCCAGTAATGGAATGCCCTTAGAGATGGATGGAGATAGAGATCACCTACCCCAGAGTCCCCTAATGTGCTTTAAATCAGGCCTGCAAGCTCATTAGGTTGTCTACATCTTAGGAGACCCCAGCATGCTGGACTTCTGCGGAATAAAACACTCTTGGCGTTTGCGTTCTATTTGAGTCCAGGGGTATCATTCTTCAGTAAACCATAGACTCTTACTTACACTTGTTATTTCAGGCTAAGAGATGATCCTTTTTTCGGGCCGTTCTTTGTCGTGTGCCGATGGATTTTAAGTTTGACACCTAGTCACAGAAAAAAGGAAAGCCTGTATAGTATCGGACTTCAAAGTCACCTTGGCACATTCGAAGGAGAATGTTACATAATTTTTTTTTTACATCTTCTCAGTGAAATAGATTTATTATTTTTTCTTATGTAGAATAAAAATATTAAGGTCAGGTTACATTTCAAATAACTGAACTGGGTGGGTTAGAATTGCTAGTGTTTAAAAAATGTGGACAACATCCTTAATATAGTAGCTATCTGTGACTAACCCAGTGGGTGTGTGTTACCCGGGGCGGGGGGGACACAATAAACTCACTCACTGTGTCTTTGGAAACTCAGAGTTTATTTTTCTTTTCTTTTCAAGTTAGACTTCGGAACGTTACTGTTTTTTATTATTTTTTTTAAACAAGGAATTATTTAAGGAATTACCCAAAATTCTGCCTTTGAAGATGCCGCTGCTGGAAAACTAGGCATTTAAAGGCTGTTAAGCGAAACAAGAAACTCGATAGACAAACCAGAAAAACAATCCATGCCTTCCTCCAAGAGTCCTGTTTTTGAAATGAAATTTTTTTTTATTGCCCTGAAATTGTTATGGAAATACAAGATACGACGTACAGTTTCCGTGAGCAACCTTGCCGTTGTATTAAAAACTGATTTGTAAATCCTGCAAGTGCAACGATACTTTAATCTGCGGGCTATCTCTGTAGGCCACGCCCTCGTCACAGCTGCTAGGCCACGCCCTCCGATCCCGATTCCCCCCCCCCCCAATCCCTTGTTAGGAAGATCTTATAGGCGAGACCACATAGTGTTGGAGAAGCTAAAGAGCCTGGCTAAGGGGGATGATTCCAAAGCCCCCTCCAAGGAGAAGTGGATCTAGGGTTAAAGTTGAGCTGAGCAGAACCCGGGGCAGCAGGGCCGGGATCTCAGTGAGGGGGCCTAACAGGCCTGAGCATGACAAACAGGAAACCGACAGGTTTGCCTTCTCCCCTTTTGCTAAAAACCATTAGATTATATTCCTGAAGCTAGCCTCCAAGGTTTTATATATCCACTCCCTCCTCCTAGGGCTGATCGCCAAGGTCCAGCTATCGAAGTACTGAGGTCCAACAGTCAAAAGCCACCTTTAGGCTGACCTAACTAACATGCCCAATTAAAACAAACCAATTCACCCTAACACAGATTCCCCCTTTCCCTTTATAAACTGCATCATCTGCCTATGGCCATGGTCTGTCTCTATCTGAGACAGTTCTTTGTTCCTGTGGGCAAATATCCCCTGCCCTTTTAAACTCCTTCTCCCTTGCTCCCTTTTCCTTCCCACATTCCCTGTCTTTGTCTTTTTTTCCCCCTGCCCTTTGTTCCTGGGGGCAAATAAGTCTTCTTTGTGCTGAGAACTTGGTCTTGGTGTGTCCTACACCAAATCCAGTTCTTCAGTACCGCAGCAGGGGACAGGAATGCCTTGAGTTCAAGACCAGCATGGGCTATATAGTGAGTCTGAGGCTGTCCTAGGCTAAATAGTAAGACCTTATTTAAAGCCAGCCAACCAACCAAGCAACAAAAAATACCAAACCAAAAAAAAAAAAACCAAAAAACAAACCAAAAACAAAAAACCCTGGTTCCCCCCAAATCTCTTGTGCTATGTGATTGCTAATCACATTTCTGTGTGGCCTTATGGGGCGTGTAGGAATTGTGGATTTTACAAGTATGCCTACTTCTTTAAGTATGTATACTTATGTAGGAGGGAGACGAGAACTCAGATAAATGTTTTTTAAATTGTTTTTACTTTTAATTTTAATGGTGTGTGTGTGTGTGTGTGTGTGCATGCAGGTATATGTACATGAGTGTCAGTTGTGAGCCACCAAGTGAATGCTGGGAATTGAACCTGTGTCTTCTAGAAGAAAAACCAGCTCCTAACCACTGAGCCATCTCTCCAGGTCCAGGAGGCAAATACCAACCCTTTCTGTAGTTGACGTTGCTGTCGCTGTTGCTATTACTGTTGCTGTCTTCTTTTCCTCCTTTGAGACAGGCATTACTATAGCCTGGCTGGCCTGGAATCTATTACGTAACTCGGGCTCCTGGGTGCTGGGATTATAGACTTCCACTAGGTCCAGGCCATCGTTAAATTATTTTTTTTAAAGAATTTTATGTGCATTGGCATTTTGCCTACATGTAAATATGTACGAGGGCACCAGATCCTTGGAATTAAGAGTTGTAAACGGTTGTGAGCTGGGACTTGATCCTGGGTCCCCTGGAAGAACAGCTGGTGCTTCTGGCCACTAAGCCATCTCTCCAGCCCCTCGCTGGCTTTAATACAGCAGTCATTTTTGTGTCTGTGTGTCTACCAAACCTGATTAGAATGGATTTGTGGCACATTTCTACCACACCTTCCCGGGTGAGGACGATTGAGGACACAATGAACAGAATCAGGTGTGAACTATTTCCAGCGGTCATTTGAGGCCATTCATTTATTTGGTGTGTGGAGAGCGGGTGTATATAGCATTCCAGAGGCACTCTGTTAGGTGTAGTTTCCAGTACACACACACTGGTGGGCACCCAGTGCTGACCCTGGACTGAGAGGGCTGACAGAACAGTTGGTGCAGCCCTTGATTGACTCATTTCCTGTGTCCCAGATCATCACTGCCCGGGGCAGTCTGCTCACACGGGCAGGCCACTTCATAAATCTCTACGCAGACTTTAGTCTGTGTGCAACACTGCCTTCTATCGCCTAGGATTAAGTTACTATGTCTGTCCTTCCTTCCTTCCTTCCTTCCTTCCTTCCTTCCTTCCTTCCTTCCTTTCACCAGGGTCTCATTATCTAGCCCTAGCTTGACTAAAATGTGTTCTGTAGACCAGGCTGGTCTCACACTCACAGAAGTTCACCTGCCTTTGCCTCCCAAGTGTTTAATTAAAAGCACAGACATTTAATTAAAGGCATTCATTTGCACCATTCTTTTAAATGATTAAACAACCATAACTTCCTTCTAAGTACTCTGATGAACACTGACATTTAGTTCATGGAAATTAAACGTAGGCGAGATTTACAATAATCTTGTGCCTAATTGTACAGATGTGAAGAGATGTGTGCTCTCTGTCTCTTTGGTGGCATCCCTACAGTTAAACTTTCTTGATTTCCATTTTATCCCACTCAGAAAGGCTACCATTAAGAAATCACACACACGGGGTTGGGAATTTAGCTCAGTGGTAGAGCGCTTGCCTAAGAAGCGCAAGGCCCTGGGTTCGGTCCCCAGCTCCGAAAAAAAGAACCAAAAAAAAAAAAAAAAAAAAAAAAAAAAAAGAAATCACACACACAAAACCATACCAAACCAAACCAACTGACCAACCAAAAACAGAATAAAACAAAACCCCAAACCAACAAAACAAAACCAAGCATAGTAACCCATGCCTTTAATCTTAGCTTTGGGAGGCAGAGGCAGGCAGATCTCTGTGAATTCAACGCTAGCATGGTCTATATATTAAGTTCCAGAATATCCAGGACTACATAGAGAGATCCTGTCTCAAATACACACACACACACACACACACACACACACACACACACACACACACACCTAAAAACAGAACTACCATATAGTATACTACTCCTGGGTATGTACCAAAGAAATCTAAGTCAGCAACCACAGATACGTGTGCAGATGTGTTTACAGCTGCATTTTTCCCGGCCTTTAAGGAAAGGGGTCAGCCCAGGCACTGAACGGTGCATGAGTGAATAGAGAAAACTCAGTGTACATGCACAATGGGGTTTTGTTCTGCCCTATCGCGGAACAAAATTATGCCATTTTCAGAAGAAAAATTAAACTGGAGCTCATATTAACTGGAATAAGCCAGTTGGGAAAGACATATACCACAGGTTCTCTCTCGTGTGGAATCTACTTTGGAAACGGATATCTATAAAGCCTGAATGTAAACAGGGCGGTATATGGGAAGAGAAATGGAACTGGGGCAGGGGTTGGTCAAGCAACATGGAGTTAGCAGGCATGCGCACAAGCAAACCACGTGACGCACAAGTTTAAAAAAATGTCACTATGAATTACATCATGCTGTGCTCTGAATAGGCTAAGAAAACATTTAAGAATCGGAGTCATTAAGATTTACTCCCTTTGAATAACTAGCACATGCCTGAGGTACACTGCATGCATTCGATGTATTTATCGACTAATTGGAACTGTACCTAAAAATAAACGACGGCCCGGATGGAGCGGAGGAGGTGCATCAGTAGCTAAGAGCACTTGGTGCTCCCACAGAGGACCTGGGTTTGGTTCCTAGAGCCCACGGGGCAGTTTACACACTGTATCTCCAGGTCCAGAGCTTCCATAGCTTCCCCTGGCCCGCAGTAGGTAGGCACCTATGTAGTGAGTGTACTTATAGACATTCAGGTAAGCGTGCACACACATTTAAAATAAACGAATAAGGGGGCTGGAGAGATGGCTCAGTGGTTAAGAGCACCAACTGCTCTTCCAGAGGTCCTGAGTTCAATTCCCAGCAACCACATGGTGACTCACAACCATCTGTAATGGGATCTGATGCCCTCTTCTGGTGTGTCTGAAGACAGCTACAGTGTACTCACATACATTAAATAAATAAATTTAAAAAAGAAAGTATTTAGGAAAAAAAGAAATCAATAAAAGTGAAAAAAAAAATGAGAAAGCTAAACAAAGTCCCCAGGCTCTAACTTACTACTGAGGAGAATGGAGAAAGCGTTCTTTCTCCATGTGTAGGAATCTTCCAACTGACCATGACGCCTGTCTTAACACTGACGGCCAATACATACATACATACATACATACATACATACATACATACATATGTACACGTACACACAGATATACATACACAGATATACATACCCCCTAATTTCACAGTCCTCTTCAGCATTTGAAAGGAAAATGCTAAATTGAAACAAAGATCACTGAAGCCAGAGAAAGGTTTCCGTCATACAGTTAAAGCAATGCTCATGAAAATTATTTCAGTGGTGAGTGATTCTGTTTAATGGAAGATTTCTTTAAAAAAAAAAAAAAGATTTAAAGAAGGGGGGAGGGAAGTCAACTTTCTGTCTGTGACTGACATCGCCTTAAGACCGTTAAAAAAAAAAAAAACAAAAAACCAAAAACCGCGTGGGCTCGCGCTCAGGCTCCGCCCTGCCTCCCCGCAGTCGCAGTTCCCGCCTTCCTTCCTTCGCGGTCCAGGCCGCCCCGCGTGGCGCCAGCACCGTTTTCTTCTCCTCCCTTTTCAAGTCCCTTGTGGGCAAGGATGTAGTCGTGCAGCTCAAGAAGGACCTGAGCATCTGTGGAACCAACCCTCCACTCTGCGGACCCACATCAGTGTCACTCACAGACCCTGAAAAATATCCTCACGTGTTATCAAGTCAAGAACCGCTTCATCCGGGGCTCAGTTATGTGCGGCTGCCGGCAGATGGGGGGGACACACAGCTGCCACGGGATGCAGCAAGGAAGGGAGGAAGCCCTTCAGCAGGACAGTGATGGCACCTTCCCCTCCCCCCACTTCCCCACTGGTGACCCATAACTTGACGTCCAACTGAGGACAAGGACACCCCTGCCCAATACTTAGTGTGTTTTGTTTTGTTAATGATTGTTTTTTCTTTTAAGCTGAATGGATGAGAGAGAATCCCTCTGTGGAGCAGGGAGGGTGAGAGAACCAGGAACTGCAGAACCTTCCTGGGCTGACTCCCATTTTGTACCTTCTCACCCTTCCCTGGGGGATGGGAGCTGCTCCTAGGCCCTTCCATGGCGACATGTAATACATGTGAAGGATGGAAAGATCTGTCCCGCATCAGGAATAAAACTTATGATATAAACTGGAAAAAAAAACAAAACAAAACAAAAAAAAAAACAAAACCCAAGGTTTATTCAAACAAATACATTTACCTGAGTTTACCAGTAGGTGTCACTGTTTAAATAGACTGATACTATTTCCCACGGAGTTCCGAGCTTTTCGGAAAAAATATTTTTCTGCGACTCCAGATAATTAAATGGCTGTGAGGAAGAGATGAAAATAAGTGGTCAGTGCTAATAATCAAAGTTTTAGGTTTTGCGATTGATTGTAGTGAGCGGTTTAATCAGTGTCGCATGCTCAATTTATTCAAAAGGCCGGGGTAGTTCCTTGAGCCACACCTACAAAAATCTGTTTAAGCTCTTACATTGCTTTGATTAAAAACACTTTTGAAGAAAAGAGTAGAAGAAAAAAATCGAAAATATTTCAAATTCCGGGTCTTCACGGTCAAATGGTACACATTTTTGAAAGAATGCATGTGAACAAGTTCCCTTTGGAGGGGGAAAAAGAAAAAAAAAGAAAGGAAAGGGGGAAAAAAAGGGAGTGGGGAGCGGGGACAGAGGACGAGAAAGGAAGAAGGGGACTTGTTTTTTCCTTCTGTACATTTGCAAAAAGTTGGCCAATAGCAGAGCTCCACGCAGGGTCTCCGTCTGTATTCCCCTGCCGTGCACAGGTTTCCGGGAACACTGTCGCCTCAGTGCGGGGAAACTAGGCTTGTAGCGGCGCCCTACAAGGATTAACATTTCTTCCTACAGAAAACAGGTTTTAAATCAGGGATCTGGACCTGAAAACATTGAGGGAACCGCGGAAAAGAACAAAAGTTCACATTACCAGGAGTGGGGTTCGAACCCACGCAGACATATGTCCATTGGATCTTAAGTCCAACGCCTTAACCACTCGGCCATCCTGGTGCAGGCGTGCACTACTACATCTGCTCTTCCTACAAAGCTTACACCATCGTCCTCGTTTTCTTGGTTACTCAAGGACGCTTCTGAGCGGGTCGCGCGGCGCTCCCGGCTTTCCCGGCCCGGCTACAGAGACTCGGTGGCTGCCGCCGGGTTTTCGCGCCGCCGTAGCGACTCGCCGTCGCCGCGAGCTCTCGGCGGTGGCGAAGGAACTGCATGAACGGCGCGCGGGGCAGCACTCTGGGCCGGCGAGCGGGCGGGCCTGCGCTGGCTCTTCTTGCCCACAGTAGGTGCGCGGGCGCGACAAACAAACTCCACAGCAAACTTCTGGGCTCCGGAGCGGGCGTGGGAAGGAGTCCCACGGGTGGTGTGAGCACGGGTCCGCCAAGTCCACCCTCAGTGTTTCTTCTAAATCGAATGGATTCCCGGGGTCCGGCACCCGTGCGCTCCTTTCCTTCCTCATCAGTGCGGTTTAGACCGCCGGAAGGAGGTTCTGGAGAAAACTGTTTGGGCAGGGCAGTGTGGCCCAACCCCCCATCTCCCTCCCTGGTCGTAGTTGGCACTATCCCCTTTGCAGCGCTTCAGATGCAAGGTCAAGATTTCCGGAGTTCCCGCCACCTCTATGGCTCCCCTAGAGGGCCACCCCTTGCCTGGCTTTAACTTGTTCCACCTTTTACTTTGGCTTTTGTTGCTGTGAAAAATATCCTCAACAAAAGGCAATTTAGGGGGACAGCGGTTTATTTACATTACTTCGGCTGTCACTCAAAACCTTGGCTCTGCCCTAGGGTCCAGCCTAGGTGTTCTGCAGCTGCAGGCAGGGAGCTGGTGGCTAAGCCTTACCCCGGCTGTCCTATCTTGTCCCCCTCCTCCCCAACCCCCCTCCCCCAACCCCGCGTCCCCACACGAAGTTTGGTTTATACAGGTCCAGTGGCTTCAGTCTTTGACTGTGAACCTAGGTCAGCAGGAGCTTTCACTCACTCGCCTCACTGTTTCAGGCCTCCTTGGAACTTTTTCTCGGTTTCCCTGTAATGATCCAACTGCTCTCACAGCTCCCGCGGCCCCTGGGAACACCTAGCTTTTGGTTCTCTTGAGTCCTGGTTAAGTCTGACCGGACTGTCCAAGGAGGGCCACTACTACAGCAACCCACACAGCTCCTGTCTACCACCCAGTGGTGGGAACTCCAAAGACCTTTGCCTGAGCGTGTTTCTCAAGAGTACCTTTAGGGCATCGAGCGTAGTACCCAGAGAAGTACCCCAGGAGCCTCGGTCCTCAGGCCGTGCGCGCTGTGCGGACACTCTGCTACACTCTGGAGGCAGCATGAGGAATAAATATAACGTGGGATCGTCACCACGTTACACCATCAGATGATCAGAGGCCTTGAGCTTCGTGCAATGGGTGTTAAATGATAACGAAACATGTACTCTCTCTACCCTAAGTATTGCTCTAAGCTCCCTACACAAGTTGATTTTTTTTTTTTTTTTTTTTTTTTTGAGATGGGTTCTCACTATGCAGCTCTCTGGCTGTCCCGGAACTCACTATATAGACCAGGCTGTCCTCAAACTCACAGAGATCTGTCTGTCTCTGCCTCCCAAATGTCAAGATTAAAAAAAATTAAAGGTAAGTGAGCACTACTTCTCCCGGCTCAGTTAATTTTCTCAACAACTGTAAAGTAGGCCTTCCTATCCTCCTTTTGGATGAGGCCGTACCTATCTCTTACAGACTTGCTCAACTAGAGGGAGCTCCCTGTGGACACTGCTGGCGTTGCCTTGTGTTGCAGAATTTCACTGCCAGCCCAGCTTTTCGGTCTAGGACTTTCCTCAGAAATACTCCTTCTGAGGCTCTAGATTGCATTTCGTTCTTCTGGCCACGGTTCAGGGACCGGTCTGGAGCACGAGTTTGTTTGTTTGTTTGTTTTGTTTTTTGTTTTGTTTTTTTTTTATCAGAGTTGCAAGTAGGTTTGGATTTCTTGGGAAGAGATGTCAGTCAATCATCGATGGAGCACGTCGTATAAGGGGCACCACAGCAGTCATGCCCACCCCATACAATGTTCTTCTGTGATATGAAGAGCCCATGGAGCTTCCTGCAGTTATTTAGCCAAAAGCCCTCAGCCATCAGCTGCTCTAACGGCTGTGTTTAAAAGTCTTCAGATTCCAGTCCCAGATCCTCAAGTGACAGCCCCTCACCCCCAGCCACTGAATCCTCTACGTGCCCAGAGACCATTAGAAGAGAAATCCACTGGCCTCACTGTACATTTTTTAAAGATAGATTTATTTATTTATTTATTTATTTATTTATTTATTTATTTATTTATTATGGTGTTCTGTCTGCATGCAGAAGAGGACATCAGATCCCATTACAGATGGTTGTGAGCCACCGTGTGGTTGTTGGCAATGGAACTCAGGACCTCCAGAAGAGCAGCCAGTGCTCTTAACCTCTGAGCTGTCTCTCCAGCCCCTGTACATTTTTTTTCATTCTTGATTTTTTTCCAGCATCTGTGACATAATAAAAATCACTGTTGTTTGGTGACACTTAAGTTTGTGTGCTGAAGTGAAGCAGTTCTGAGGCCGACATCTCAGAGCATTGTGATGAAGCACTGGGAGTATTATGGGAGACAGGCGATTTAAGAATACGGCAAGGCAGGGGATGACACCACTCTGAGATGCAGAGAGCCAAAGGCCAGAATCCTTCACGGGAGGTATGCCCACCATCTTCACTGGAAACCTGTTTCTGAGGGAAGATGCTCTCCATATCTACATCTTCTGTGAGAACAAAAGTCTCATCCCTAACCACTAGCTGCAAGGGAGTCCAGGAAGCACAAGTTCTAGTGTTTGTTTTAGGATGCTGTCCTCAAGTGTGAGAAATTCCCCAAGTACAGGGAAAGGGTGTTCAAGTGAGGCTAAGAATCTGAAGGTGTAAAAAATACCCACTTTAGTGTTTGAAGGAAACATGGAAAGCCTTTCATGATGGCACTTGCTACAGATGGCAACATTAGCTAGATTTTATAACATTGTAATGACCGCCAGGTTAAGAAGCTGTTTGGGCATGATTCTTAAAAAGAAGTTTCCTGATAAATTATTTCCATTATGCAGGTGTGTTTATTTAAGCTATGATATGCTGTATAAATTGGTTTAAAAAAATTTTTGCCCCTAGTCAGGAGGTGGTGGCTTATGCCTTTAATTCCCACACTGGGGAAGCACAGGCAAGTGGATCTCTGTGTTGGAGGGCAGTCTTGTCTACAGAGTTAGTTCCAGGACAGTCAGGACTACCAAAGAAATCTAGTCTTGAAAATTTTTTTAAAATGGCCTTGAGTGCGTTTTAGACAGTCTTACTCCATGGCCCAAGTTGGCCTTTCACCCTTAATCCTCCTGTCTCAGCCTCCCTATTGTTAGGATGACAGGTGTACACTGGCATATCCAGTCATACACAGTCTATGAATGTGTTGACACTTCCCCCTTCAATAGACAGAGCTTACTTCCTCTCCCCCTTGAGCCTGGACTGGCTGCATGGTCTCACTTCTAAACAATAGAGTTAAACAGATAGAGGCAGATGATCATCAAAAGCACTTACTTCAATGCCGTCTTGATGGCCTGCTCTCAGATCATTCCCTGCAAAGGATGCCAGCTGCTCTGTCATGAATAACTGTAGAGGCTCCCACAGTGAGGACCTGAAGCTCCAAGTCCCCAGTCCCCAGCCCCCGGTCCCCACTCCAGAACTCAAGATTTCCATGAGCAAGCTTGGCTAGAATTCTCCAGCTCAGTACAACCTTCAGATAGCCATGGCTGTAGCCAAAACTTTGCCTGCAACTGGTGAGTGACCCTGAGCTGGAAACATCCAGCTAAGACTCTGTTCCCCAGCCCCCAAGAACTGTGAAAGAAAGCCAGCATTTGTGATTGTTTGTCTGCATCATTTCTTACATGCCTGTGGATCGTTAATGCATTTCCCTAGCATTGATATATGTTCTTTCGCAATGTCAATTGTGATGAGCCCCTAACATTCAACTTTCCTGTTTCATTTGTTTTGAGACTCGTGAGTGAATTGATCGCTTGTACTTTCTAAGCCTACGCACCTATCCTTAGCTTTTTCTAGAATCTTCTTCATGGGTCTTTCTTATTAATTGGGTTTTTCACTATGTAGGTCAGGCTAGCCTACAATTCTCTATGTAGAGCAGGCTAGCCTCTAATTTACAGAGCTCTCTCTCTCTCTCTCTCTCTCCCTCTCTACTTTTGCCCCTCAAACTTCCCAAATGTGGCTTCTACAATGCTTTCTACATCCACTGAAGCTCAGCCAGAGGGGCTGGAGAGATGGCTCAGTGGTACTGGCTGCTCTTCCTGAGGACCTGGGTTCAAGTCCCAGCACCCACATGGCAGCTCTGTAAGTCCAGGTCCAGGGAATTTGACACTCTTGCATAGACATAGGTGTGGGGAAAACACCAATGCATTAAATATATTTTTAAAATCATCAGGTATCATTTGAGGCAAATAAAGATTCCATGCTTGTGGCAACAGCCCACCAGTTATTCCTATCGATGTCTTTGAAAAGTGTCTGATTTATGACTTTCTTTTGTTCTTTAATTAAACAAACAAAAAACTTCACCAACCCTTACCACGTTGGAATCTGATATTCAAAGTAATGCAAATCTGTCTTCCTGGGCTATGGCTACTCAGCTATGGCTGCAGAATAAACTCTTAATCCCTTGGAAGTAAGGGCTGGGTTTTAGCATCACCACATAACAAGGCTACTGGGAACAAGGGACGAGAAGAAGGGAGGGTTAAGGCTTTGTGGTCTGTGTCTGTGATTTCACTGAGGCACAGTCCATACAACAGTATTTCCATTAGGGTAGCATAAGAAGCAGTGGTCTCTCGAGGGAGAATGAGGCTGAGTTTCTGATGGCCAAGGATGTGGTGGCTGCCACTGTGCATGTGACTCCTGCATTGGTAGTGAGGCTGCTGTGAACACACCCTCTCTCTGTCTTAGCCAGAGGTGCAATAACTGATTCATCATATTTACCCACAGCAATCAGCATTAATAAAAATGATAAATGGCTATGTTACTGCTTTGTGTGTTTATTTACACACACACACACACACACACACACACACACACTGTGTGACTCAGATTCTGGTTTTACATTTATTTTTAAAATTGATGTTAACATGAAGGAACACCCATTCAGAGCCTGCCCCACATGTGGCCCATACATATACAGCCACCAAACTAGATAAGATGGATGAAGCAAAGAAGTGCAGGCTGACAGGAACCGGATGTAGATCTCTCCTGAGAGACACAGCCAGAATACAGCAAATACAGAGGCGAATGCCAGCAGCAAACCACTGAACTGAGAACGGGACCCCCGTTGAAGGAATCAGAGAAAAGACTGGAAGAGCTTGAAGGGGCCTGAGACCCCATATGAACAACACTGCCAAGCAACCAGAGCTTCCAGGGACTAAGCCACTACCCAAAGACTATACATGGACTGACCCTGGGCTCCAACCTCATAGGTAGCAATGAATAGCCTAGTAAGGGCACCAGTGGAAGGGGAAGCCCTTGGTCCTGCCAAGACTGAACCCCCAGGAACGTGACTGTTGGGGGGAGGGCGGTAATGGAGGGAGGATGGGGAGGGGAACACCCATATAGAAGGGGAGGTAGAGGGGTTAGGGGAATGTTGGCCAGGAAACAGGGAAAGGGAATAACAATTGAAATGTAAATAAGAAATACCCAAGTTAATAAAGATGGAGAAAAAAAAAGAATACTCAAATAGAAAAAAAAGATGTTAAAATTAGCATCCAAAGCAATGAATTTCATCATGACCTTTTAATACATATGCGTCCTTGTACTTTGTGTGACAGCTCATCCCTCTTCCCAATGGACCTCCTGTTGTGACTCCATGACCCTCCGTTTCTGGCTCTCATTCTTGCCCCAAATAGTTCACCTTTCTGTTTCATTTAGATGTATTTTATTGTCCTTTCTTCTTCTGTTTCCCTCCCCTAAAGCCTCTTCTTCCTCTCTCATGGTTCTCTTTTTACTCCCCCATGCCACCCCGGGGTGGGGGGCTGAGGGGAAACAGACAGAGACAAAGAGAGACAGAGATCGACAGAGACAGAGATCGACAGAGACAGAGACAGAGAGAATGCGATTCAAATCTAGACTACACTTGAGAGAAAGAATGTGTGTCTTCCTAAGTCTGCTCATAATGTTCTCCTTTAAGCTGGTTAACTTTTTGTCAGTTTGGCCACAAGCTAGAGTGATGGGGGGAGGCAAAGCATCCTTTGAGAACATTCCTCTGTCAGTTTGCCTTGTAGACAAGTGTGTGTGTGTGGGTGGGGGGGGGTGTTGTTTAAGGATTGATGTGGGAGAGCTTAGCCTATTGTGGGTGTTAACACACCTGGTCAAGGGGTCCAGCACTGTATAGAAAAGCAAGCTGGGTGAGCCGTGAGAACAAGCCAGTAAGCAGGTTCCTCCATGGCTTCTGCTTCGGTGCCTGCCTTCAGGTTCCTGCGTTGGGTTCCTGCTCTGACTTGCCTCAGTGATGATCTGAGACCTACAAACCACACAAGGCATTTCTTCACTAAGTTGGTTCTGGCCAGTGTTATAGCGAGGCAATATGTTAGGTCCAAAACGGGCTCCCAAAATGGCAGTGTTTCTGACAGTGTTCTGAATGACAGTCTGGGTTCGGCTCAGGATGGACTCTGACTGGGTAAACAGAAGAAATGGCAGCTATAAACAAAGGCCTAAACTCAGTACACGCGGTGGGTATACTATGCAATAGAGTTTATTTAGGGCATGAGAAAGGGGAGTGAAGGAGAGAGTAGAGACAGAGAAGGGCGGGAGAGGGGGCGGGAGGGAGGCCAGCCAGGAATATGTGAAGAGAGAAGGGGGAGGGGAATGGGGAGAAAAGGGACCGAAAAGATAAGAGAGTAGGAGAGTAAGACGGTAAAAAGTGAGGAGGGGTCAAATAACCCCCTTTTTACTGAGTCAGGCACACCTAGCTGTTGCCAAGTAACTGTGGGGCGGAACCTAGAAGGAATGTTAACACATATCCTTGCCCCTCCTCCTTGATGGTCCTGGAGTCTTAGGGACCAGAGGTATAATACAGCTGTGTCATTTGTGGCTGAGCACTACTTAGTCGCTTATTCTCCATACTTTAAACTCACAAACTCAGCTGCGGGTTTCTGGATTAGCCACCAGCCGCCACACAAAGACACCTCTCCAATTCTGTCTGAGAACTACAATTAAGCGTGGTTAGAGACAGGTGAACACAGAGTGCATCTTGCTACTGTGTCCAGTGAGCAAAGTAACAGTTCACACCTAGATCTTGGGAGCTCCTCAGCATTGGATTTGCGGGATTTTGTAATTGTTTAATTGTTTTTATTTTAAATTATGCACAGGCATGTGTGTCTTCATATGGGTATATACACATTAAGTGACATCAGTGGCGTTGGATCCCCTGAAATGATTGTAAGCCACCCCATGTGGTGACTGGGAACTAAACTCAGGTCCTCTGTAAAAGTAGCAAGTGTATTTAACTACTGAGACATTTTTCCACCCCTGCTTTTTTGTTTTGTTTTGTTTTTAATTGGATTTTTTATTTATGGTTTAAATGTTATCCCCTCTCCCAATTTCCCCTCCAGAAACCCACTATCTCCCTCTGATTCTATGAGGGTGCTTCCCCACCCACCACCCACTCCCTCCGACCTCCCCACCCTGACATTCCCCTACACTGGGGACCAAGGGCCTCTCCTCCCATTGATGCCAGACAAGACCATCCTCTGCTACATATGCAGCTGGAGGCATAGGTCCATCCCTGTGTTCTCTTGGGATGGTGGTTTAGTACCTGGGAACTCTGGGGAGTCTGGTTGGTTGATATTGATGTTCTTTTGGGGTTGCAAACCTCTTCAGCTCCTTCAGTCCTTTCTCTAACTCCTCCATTGAGGACCCCGTTCTCAGCCCAATGGTTGGCTGTGAGCCTCTGTATTTGTCATGCTCTGGCAGAGCCTCTCAGGGGGCAGCTATATCAGGCTCCTCTCAGCAAGCACTTCTTGGCATCCACAATATTGTCTGGTTTTGTATCTGTATATGGGATGGATCCCCCAGGTGTGGCAGTCTCTGGATGGCCTTTCCTTCAGTCTCTGCTCCACACTTTGTCTCCATATTTCCCCCGTGAGTATTTTTGTTCCCCCTTCTAAGGGTATGAAGCATCCATACTTTGGTCTTCCTTCTTGAGGTTCATGTGGTTTGTGAATTGTATTTTGGGTAATCCGAGCTTTTGGGCTAATATCCCCTTACCAGTGAGTGCATACCATGTGTGTTCTTTTGTGATTGGGTTACCTCACTCAGGATGATATTTTCTAGTTCCATCCATTTGCCTATGAATTTCGCGAAGTCATTGTTTCTGATAGCTGAGTAGTATTCCATTGTGTAGATGTACCACATTTCCTGTATCCATTCCTCTGTTGAAGGGCATCTGGGTTCTTTCCAGCTTCTGGCTATTATAAATAAGGCTGCTATGAACATAGTGGAGCACGTGTCTCTTTTATATGTTGGGGCATCTTTTGTGTATATGCCCAGGAGAGGTATAGCTGGATCCAATGAACCTCCAGAATGATTTCTAGAGTGGCTGTACCAGATTGCAAACTGCACCAACAGTGGAGGAGTGTTCCCCTTTCTCCACATCCTCACCAGCATCTGCTGTCACCTGAGTTTTTTATCTTAGCCATTCTGACTGGTGTGAGGTAGAA
The DNA here is from genome assembly GCF_021556685.1 of Rattus norvegicus. NCBI lineage: Eukaryota > Metazoa > Chordata > Mammalia > Rodentia > Muridae > Rattus > Rattus norvegicus. Next base: position 8,443,178 of record NC_141534.1, read on the forward strand.
TCTCAGAGTTGTTTTGATTTGCATTTCCCTGACGACTAAGGATGTTGAACATTTCTTTAAGTACTTCTCAGCTATGTGGAATTCTTTGTTTAGCTCTGTACCCCATTTTTAATAGGGTTATTTGGTTCTCTGGAGTCTAACTTCTTGAGTTCTTTGTATATTTTTGAATGTTAGCCCTCTATCAGATGTAGGATTGGTAAAGATCTTCAGTCCTTGGCTTTTGTTTGTTTGTTTTTTATTTGTTTGTTGGGTTTTTTTTGCTGTTGTTTTTGAGAAAAGGCCTCATGTAATCCAAGCTGACCTTAAATTCTCTAACGTAGCCAAGGATGACCCTGAACTTCTGATCTACCTCTTAAGTGCTGGAATTCCAGGCCTGTATTACCATGTCCAGTGTTATGTTGGGATTCAACTCAGGCCTTTGTGTATGCTAGCTAGGCAAGCCATCTACCAAGTAAGCTACACTCCAGTCCCCAAAACAATTTAGTTTTTCACAGATTAAAATGAGAGCAGTTTGCAAGCAGAAGAAAATGCATGTGGTTTGGGTGCCAGCTACCTGCATGTGCCGACACCATGAAATGCATATTGTGCTAGGCATATTTGGTTTCCTGTCATCCAAATTAAGGAGTCGTGGGGTCCTCCATGATCAGTCTTTCTACCAGGGCTTAGCATGAGAAAGCAACAAAGTCATGAACAAACTAACTTTAAAAGAGGAGAGACAGTATCCAGGGCCACCGTATCCACAAGGAGGCAAACTCATTATAAGGAGGCAAATTCGTTCCATTATTGTCAAAGAAGGGTTTTACCAAGAACTAGGGAACAATAAATGTCCCTTCCTCTCTTCCTCAGTTGCCTTCACCTATCGGATGATTTTATTGCAAAAGGGTGTGTGTGTGTGTGTTTGTGTGTGTGTGTGTATGTGTGTGTGTATGTGTGTGTATGTGTGCATGTGCGTGTGCATGTGTGTATGTGTGTGTATGTGTGTGTATATTTGTGTATATGTGTGTGTGTATGTGTGTATGTGTGTGTATATGTGTGTATGTGTGTGTATGTGTGTATGTGTATGTATGTTTGTATGTGTGTGTGTATATGTGTGTGTATGTGTGTGTGTGTGTGTGTGTGTGTGTGTGTTGTAGTCCATGACAAATCCTGTCAGTCAATCTCACACCCTTTGCCCTTTGGGGCACATCCATCAGGAGTTGCTAATATGATTTCGAATGCATAAATACTTACCTTTGCTGTCTTTCTTTGCACATCTGTAGGAGTTCAGTTACTCTGTCACTACACAGCATGTCTCTGAGCCACATGTTCTCCTTTGAGGTATAAACCACAGCATTTACTTTGCACTCAAAGCTTGGAGAGCAATGCATGTCTTTAACATTTTTTTTCCTTGCACATGGAAAGGAAGGGTAAGTAGGGAAACAATAGACTAAACAGAATCAAGGGCACCACTGTTCTTTGCTGGTTTCATTCAGCAGAGAACAAGTCAGACAGGAGTTGATAGGCAGAATGGCTTTGACACTGTAGCTTGCACGACTGGGAGGCCTTTACACTTCCGTTGGTTTAATTATTTTATTTGTAAAAACAATACGTGGATGTGCTCCACACGGGAATGGCCCTGTTTTACTTTCAGTTTCCCTCTTGTAGGTTTTTTTAAAATAATTTTATTTTTCTTGGATATGCTATGTATTTACATTTCAAATGCTATCCCCTTTCCCTCCTCTCCCATACCCTCTGCACCCTCACCCTGCTTCTATGGAGATGCTCCCACTCCCACCCACCCACTCCAACCTCAACACCCTGGCATTCCCTTACATTGGGGGAATGGAGCCTTCACAGGACCAAGGGCTTTTCCTCCTGTAGATGCTGGACAATGCCATCCTCTGCTACATATGTGGCTGGAGTCATGGGTCCCTCCATGTGTACTCATTGGTTGGTGGCTTAGACCCTGGGAGCTCTGGTGGGGTCTGGTTGGTTGATGTTGTTCTTCCTATGGTGTTGCAACCCCCTTCAGCTCCTTCAGTCTTTTCTCTAACTCCTCCATTGGGGTCCCCTTGTTCAGTTTGATTGTTAGCTGCAAGCATCCTCATCTCTATCAGTAGGACTCTGGCAGAGCCTCTCAGGAGACACTGATATCTGGCTGTTGTTGGCATGCATGTCTTGGCATCAGCAACAGTGACTGGGTTTGGTGGCTGCATATGGGATGGATCCCCAGGTGGGACAGTCTCTGGATGATCTTTTCTTCAGTCCCTGCTCCTCTCTTTGTCCCTGTAATTCCTCCCGTGAGTATTTTGTTCTCCCTTCTAAGAAGGAAGGAAGCATCCACATTTTGGTCTTTCTTCTCCTTGGCTTTTTCTCAGCTTCTTGGGAAGATCTAGGTCTCTCTCTCTCTCTCTCTCTCTCTCTCTCTCTCTCTCTCTCTCTCTTTCTCCTCCAGCAGAAATTGAACTCAAGACTCCATGCATGATAGCCAAGCTCCTGCCACTGAGCTACGTCTCCCAGTTATTTTTTTCTTTAAAATATATTTTCTGCCACCTTTAAATCCCAAGTTGGTTTTAAACTCACAGTAATCCTCCTGCTTCAGTCTCTCAAGTATTAGGTTTACAGGTCTTGGCAGTGACATTCATCCTTTTATTTTAGTTTTATTTTAGACACTAATTTGTTAATACCACTGGATTATCTTTAAGGAATTTATTACAAGTTGTTTTACCTCATATCCATGAGGGTTCTTTACAGGTTTCAGGTTCTGCATTGCGTGCTGCCAGTTTACTTTTAACGCCCCACAGAGAGAGGCACCTGTGAGTGCAGAGACTGTCCTTTCCCACTGGAAATGAGAACTTATTGCATAATTACTTCAGACATCAATAATGGCCGATACAGGGAGTCCTTTTGATGGGGTATAGAAATGTTTTGTTTTTTTTTTTTTTAAAAACTTCTCAAATGGTAGATTTAAATCTCTTCTCCTGAATGCATGTCCTAACCACCTTATCACGAAGTGACATTTCTTGTTCGACAGGATTTTTTTTCACCCTCATCAACAGATTGCAAAATGTGGCTGAAGATTATGAAGAAACCATGTCAGGATGCCCATTTAAGGCTGCATCGCACCGGGGCAAACCACAGGGTAAGGCAAAGAATGAACTAATCAAACATTCCTATGCGCAGGAGAGAGCAAGAAAAATTCCTGGGCTTGTCACGTGGAGGCTAAATAAGTCCTGTTCATCTGGGGGTGACATTCCCTGCATTGCTCTCCCCCTTCTGGGGATTTTCTGATGGCTGCTTGAGAGACACCCGTCACCAAGATGAAACATCTGTCTGTGCCTCAAAATCCAGCTGTGTTCCCAGCTTAGTGTCATGATCCTCCTGAATCTCTACTCATTTATGTTTGCAGCTCCGCAGATGAGGAACGGCCATGGGGCGATTTAATTCACAGACAGTGTGAGTTGTAAATGAAGAAAATTTGCATTTCATCTGTGTGTCTATGGGCATGTGCGCTCGAGTGCACGCGTGTGTGTGCATGCGTGTTTCTGTGTGTGTGCGTGTGTGTGCATGTGTGTGCGTGTGCGTGTGCGTGTGTGTGTGTGTGTGTGTGTGTGTGTGTGTGTGTGTGTGTGTGGTTTGTGGATAGAATCTAAGGCCTTGAGAATGCAAAGTGTACTCTAGCCCCATCCCACCCCACCCCACCGAATTTTCTGAAAAGCTTTTTTATATGGTTGGAATAAAAAAGAATTTAAAAAAAAATCATGTCTGCATGAAGCAGTTCCACCCGGTTCTCTTTGTGCATGTCACTTGAGTTGCACCTTCACTAAGGTCTCTCTCCCAAGCTCTGTCTCACAGCAGGGCTTTCCTGGGCTCTCTGGGAGGTGTGCCACTGTCAGTGACCAGGTCTTAGATTTTCACTTTCATTGTCTCATCTTTTTAATTTATTCTTTGACAACTTATACACACACACACACACACACACACACACACACACACACACACACAGGCTCACGTGCACGACACCCTCACATCTACCCCAACCCCATACTCTCCATCCCCACCCCAGGTCTCCATCCCACTTTCAGGTCTTTTGTTTACTTTTGTTTTTTCTGTCACACACTGGGCTTAACTGGTCACACACCTGGCACCATGGACCATCCGTTAACTCACCTGTGGCTACATCGCTGAATACAGTCAGTGACTTTCTCTCCAGAAAGTTTAACTTCCTTTGTGACCCTTGCACAGGACTGAGCCCTTTAAGCCCCTTCCCCATCAGAAACTGGATTTTTAAGAGCTCAGACCTCAGCAGTCTCTAGGGAGGCAAGGCAGCTTCGAGTTCCTGAGTGCTTTGCATTTCACAGCCCTCCTCCCACCGCCTGGGTCTTAATTATTTCCCTCCCTTCTTCTGAGACATTCCGCGAACCTTGCAGGGGATGGCCCTGAGTCCCATTTAAGACTTGAGCAGCCAACAGTCAGTCACTCGTTCTCGGACCCTTGGCCAGCCCCGAGTCTGCACTGACAGATATTCACTACAAATACAAGCTTTGACGGAGGCTGGGGCCAGCCTAGCTTTTATAAACACGAGTGTGTAGCGTGACACGTCAGTTCAGTAAAACAAAAGTAAATTTCACTTCTAGTGACCACGACTTCCCGATCATGAGCCTTTGACCAGATCTGTAGTATCAGGATCTTGCGGAGTGGACCTCGGAGTTAATCAGAAATCAGTTGGAAGCCTCTGTAACAGTTGTGCCACTGTTATATCCCTGGGAACATCCTGCCGGGCAAGTGGTACGTAGTACGTAAGGTGCAACGATGGGAAAGTCCGCTGTTGATTTTTCTCTCCCAGCCGCCTGCATAGGAATTTTGGTATGAGGAAGGCTAGACAACAGAGAGGAAGCTCAACCTTGTAGCGCGTAATTATTAAAAACAATCCACACTAGAGTTGGCTGTGCACCGGCATCCGGGCGGCGGCGGTTGGGGGTGGGGGTCTCCCCTCCCCCTTTGGGAGCTGCAAGCCTCGGTCTTCCCAGTTAGCGTGTCCCTGAACCGCTTGTATCTCCCAGGCCATTTGTCCCCCTGCTAGCCCCGCAAATAAAAAGCCTAGAGGCTTATAATTTACATGTCAGATTTATAACAGTAAATTCTCAACCCCCCCCCCCAAATGCCCACACAAAGAACTCAAAACTCAATTGATGTAAACGCAAGCTGCACACCTAGATGGGACAGGTGCGCCCTACATGACTCTATGGTCCTATGATAGGCATAGCTACCTGTGACTCTTTCTTTTTAAACTGGATGTTTTATTTATTTACACTTCAAATGTTATCCCTTTTCCCAGTTTCCTCTCTGGAAAACTCCTATCCCATCCCCCTTCCCCCTGCTTCAAAGAGGGTGCTCCTCCCACCCACTCACCCACTCCCTCCTGCCTTCCCGCCCTGAGCCTTCCTCCCATTGATGTCCGACAAGGCCCTCCTCTGCTACATATACGGCTGGAGCCGTGGATCCCCCCATGTGAACTTCTCAGGTTCATCTTCTTCCTCTATCTCCTCTTCCTGACTCCTTCCATCTGTCCCCTCCTCTCTAAAACTTTCAGCCCCGCCTTCTTTTTCCACCGTCCAATCACAGGCTCTAGCCTTATCTGACTAATTAAGACTTCGCCTCTGCAATCCATAAACCTCACTCAGTGTGGATTCTGTGTGTTCTGCAACCAAGTTCAACAAGAGTTTCTCACCCTACGGTTCTGGTGGACAACCAAGAAGGATGCTAAGAGTCTGTATTGTTTCCGGGCCTCTGGGGCCTTTCTAGACAACAGCTCCTCGTGAGGCGTCCCATACCTGACACGGAGTCAATAATCTATGACTTTCGGGATTGGCATTAACCACCCTCCATCGTCACTCTCTGCTCAGACTTTTGAGGTTGCCTGTTCCCCAGATCATTCATACTAAGACCGCAGACTCCACCAAAATTCATGCTTAGATTTAGTATCCATGAAGCAGTATTAGGAGGTGGCCTAGTAGGACATGTTTGAGTCACGAGGGTAGAATGGCCATGATCGGACCCATGTTTTTCATACAGAGAGTTCACCTTTTTTTTTTTTTTTTTTTTTTTGAGACTGAATTGGTTATCGTTAATCTAGAAAATAAGGTTTTTGTTTGTTTTTTTTAAATAAAGAATATTATCTCTTTTGTCCTTTCTGGTCCATGTTCTGCTATGCATGGAACAGCACAAGGCTTTCACCAGAAGATCAGATTTGAGGCTGCTCAATCTTGTGCTCCAGCTTCCACATCTATGAGCTTAACAAACCTCATTCCTTCTGTGTTACAAAGTCTCAGGTATGTTGTTATAGCTCTGAAAACAATCAGGCCACATAGAAGAGAAAGGAAACTGAAATCTTGAAAAATATTTGAAAAACTTAAATGAATAAAAAAAAAAAAAATCACGGACTGGAGACGTGGCTCAGCGGTTAAGAGCACCGGCTGCTCTTCCAGAGGTCGTGAGTTCAATTCCCAGCAACCACATGGTGACTCACAACCATCTGTAATGGGATCTGATGCCCTCTTCTGGTGAGTCTGAAGAAAGTGACAGTGTATTCATATAAATAAATAAATCTTTGCGGGGTTGGGGATTTAGCTCAGTGGTAGAGCGCTTGACTAGCAAGCGCAAGGCCCTGGGTTCGGTCCCCAGCTCCAAAAAAAAAAAAAAAAAAAAAAAAAAAAAAAAAGGAAAAAAGAAAAAAAAATCACACGTAATAAAACACCACCAATGATTTGACCAACGGCGGCTTGGAAGAACAAGTGGAACTACGTAAAATCAGAACAATAGACCAGACCAGGCATGTTTGCAGAGGATTAGGGGAGAAATACCTATCAAAAAGGTATATGAGGGGCTGGGGATTTAGCTCAGTGGTAGAGCGCTTACCTAGGAAGCGCAAAGCCCTGGGTTCGGTCCCCAGCTCCGAAAAAAAGAACCAAAAAAAAAAAAAAAAAAAGGTATATGAAATGTTACATGGAAATTTGCTACTTTATAAGAGTAGTAAAAATAAGTCATTTAAGGAAAAAAGTGAAAGAGGATGTGGCTCAATGGGTAAGAACACTGGATGCTCCTTCAGAGGACCTGGGTTCAATTCCCAGAACCTACACGGCCCCTCACAACCATCTGCAACTTCACTTCCAGGGGATCTGACATCTTCTTCCAGCCTCTATGGGCACACAGAGTAAACAGACATACATAGGAAAAATACCCAAATACATAAATTATTTTAAAACGAATAGTTTGAGTTGAGGGAGGGGTTGACACTTTCAGGAGCCACAGGTTACAAAACAAAATCCCCCGTGCCGAGAGACTCCCCTGTGAATCGTTCTACAGGGAGGTCCCAAAGATTCCCCCAAACAATACGGACTATTGATAGCGCTCTTAGTTGCCCAATAGAACCTGATGAAAAGACCCTCATTGCTACACACTTTGGTCGCAAGATGTCAAGCTGGAACTCAGCTAAAAGTCTCTTTCTTGCTGGCTGGCTTTCACAGAGTTGGAAGGGGCTAAGCGGTCTTCTAGGGGGAAATAATCATCGGCAGTCTTGTGTAGCTGCGTCCCCATGTGAACTAAAATACCAACCGTTGGTGTAAGAGTAGCCTAGACATTATCAGTCTGACCAACTACTTTATGATTAGATTTAAGGATCAATACGAAGAAAAGAACTCGTGCCTGGAACTGTAAACCTGGCCGAGAACCTGTAGCTGGAGGTCACAGAGCCTGCACACGGGGTACAGCCTCAGCCAAAGGTCATTGCCCATCCTGAATGTTCCTATCCTCAGTCCCCCAAAACTTTATGAGCCTAGAATCCGTTGATCTGCCTCCTGATAGCCAGTCCTGGTGTGATCATTCACAATATATGCTTACAGGGCTTCCTGACCCCTTAATCTTCGTTTCTGCTTCCCTTTGCCCCGCTAGACCATATTGGCTGACCCCAAACAAGGCATCTTTATCACTTTCCACTGTATTACTGACTTTTCTATGATTGCCATAAAACACCATGACCAAAAGCTACTTAGAGAAGGGGCTGGGGATTTAGCTCAGTGGTAGAGCGCTTACTTAGGAAGCGCAAGGCCCTGGGTTCGGTCCCCAGCTCTGAAAAAAAGAACCAAAAAAAAAAAAAGCTACTTAGAGAAGAAAAAGTTTACCTTGGCTTTTGGTTCCAGAGGGGTAAGAATTTATCATGTTGGGGAAGGCATGGAGCAAGCAGTAGACTTGGAATCTATAGAGTAGGAAGTCGAGAAACCACATTCTCAACCACAAACCCTGTGAAGAAAGTAAACTGGAAGTGCCTACAAGACTGGAGGCCCACCCCTAGCAGTGTTCTTCCTCTAGCAAGACTGCCCCATCCAAACCTTTGCAAATGGTGCCGCCGACTGGAGAGTGAGTGTTCAAATGCCTGAGGCTGACAGGGAGCAATTTCTCATTCAAACCAATACACCCACCCCCTCCCAAAGCTCAGGGAACACCCGGGAAGTGGAGACAGAAGAAGGTTCTAAGAGCCAAAGGTTAAGGAGGACTCTTGTAAAACAAAATTCCCCCCTCTTAGGACTGACAGCCAATGTCTAGAGAAAGTTTTTTTGTTTTTGTTTTTGTTTTTTGTTTTCTCTTCTTCTCTCATATATTATGCCCTGACCACAATTTCTTCTACCACTCCTACTGCAAGTATCCCTCTCCCCCACTCCACCTCCCTTCAGAAAAGACGAGGGACATTAACCAACAGGACATAACAAGCTACAGTAAGACCAGGCACACATATCATCACATCAAGGCTGGACAAGGCAACCCAGTTGGAGGAAAAGGATCCCACAAGAGGACCCAGGTTGGATCCCTACAGGTTCCTTGATCTCTGCAGGTCCCCCATGGGTTCTAGGCAGTTGGTTCTGTGTGCCATGTTCTCATGGTGTGTCCCTGACCTCTCTGATCCCTCCAATCCTGGAGGAAGAGGCTTCCTCTTTCTCTTCTTTTCTTTCCACTTCTCTTCTGCTTCCTTCCTTCCCCCCCCCCCCTCTCTACCACTGACAAGTTGCCTATGCTCCATCCTGTAGATCGTCTCCCACCCATGCTCATGCAGGCGACCTCTCCGCACTCAGTTGGTCACACACACAAACACACATGGAGGTAAGAAAGGGTTTGCTGGGGACTAGAGTGATGGCTCCGTCCGTGGTCAAGAGCACTGGCTGCTCTTCCACAGAATGTAGGCTCAATTCCCAGTACCTGCATGGCAGCACATAGCTGTCTGTAACTGGTTCTAGGGGATCTGACACCCTAACTCCAATGTACCTTAAATAAAGGGTTTTTTCTTCTTTAAAGAGAAAGGGCTTGTAGGGAGGAGAATAATAAGAGGGTAATTTATTACATACACATATTGATTTGTCAATGAATTAAAGAATACAAAAAGAAAAAAAAACACAGCAAAAAAAAAAATCAACGGAGTGAAGATTCAGCCTATAGAGGATGTGGGGGTGGGGAGGATGCTTTATACACTGATGGTGGTGATTTAAGCTGTACAAGTTTACATCAACGTTAATGCTACTAAAAAAAAAATTGAAAATAGAACTGACTTATGATCCAGCATACCTAGTCATTGTTCTTTAGAGGAACAACCTGATAGAATAGAGGATTTCTTAGCTTGGATTACATGATATGGTCTGAGTAATCCAACCATGGCTGCTTCACACCAGAAAGGTGGAGAATCCAGTAGCTGTTTGTGCAAAGACTGTCTCAGAAGTTCCAGTCTGGCAGTCTGGCGCTGAAGGCCTGGAGTATTCCTGGAGAGCCACTGAAAGTCTATGTAGGCAGCCTGAAGGAGCTGGGTTATGATACCAGCAGAGGAATGTAACTGCAGCAGCAGGAGCACCAACAGAGTAGATGGACTTGCACACAAGAGTGAAGGCAAGCAGGCAAAAGTTTCCTTCTTACATAATCTTTTGTCTGGGCTTCATCAGAAGGTATTGCCCACATTGCAGCTGTCTTCCCACTTTCACTCACCTGATCAAGAAAACTCACAGAAGTGACAGCAGCTTCTCTTCATTAGTTCTGGATCTGGTCAAGTTGACAACCAAGATCTACCGTCATTCCCCACCTAAACCACTGTGGAACACATACTCTAAGGAAACATGGATATTTGAATGTCTATGTTTTTTGCTTTACCTGTTCACAATAGCCAGAAAAATAGCACAGTCTAGATGTCCACAAATAGATAAACGGAGAAAATGTGACACCACACACACACACAATGGAATTTTATTTGGTCATGAAGAAAATGAAACCAGTGACAGTTTTGGAAAATGGGTGACAGCAGAGATTGATATGCTAAAGAAATAAGCCAGACTCAGGCCAGAACTCACAAAGCAGAGGCAAGCACATCTTTGTGAATTGAAGGCCAGGCAGGTCTACATGGTGAGTTTGAGGACATTCAGGGCCACACAGAGAGACTCTGTGTCAAAAACAAACAAACCAACCTCAAATAAGCCAGACTCAGCAAGACAAACACCATACGGTTTCTCTTATATTCGGAATCCATATTTAAATCCTCTGTGTGTGTGTGTGTGTGTGTGTGTGTGTGTGTGTGTGTGTTTCATAAGTAAATAAATAGAAGAGGATAAAAAGATCTTAATGGAAGGAAGAGGGAGGAAGAAAAGCAGAATATCAGAATGCATGTAACCTAAAGACAGAAGGCTGTGTGTGTGTGTGTGTGTGTGTGTGTGTGTGTGTGTGTGTGTGTGTAGACAACGTGTGGAGTCAGTTCTCTTTGCTACCATAGGTTCTAGGTAATTGATGCTTTCCCCTGAAGTCGGTGTTCCAGCCTGGATGACTTTCCAGAATGGCCCAAGGAGCTTATAATTCATGTCTTGGGAGGAATCGGGAACAAGCCCTTGCAAACTGTGCTTCATTAATTTTTGTGGTCATACCAGAGCAGAGCAGAGTAGGGTAGAACAGAACAGAATAGAATAGCAGTGGAATGGAGTAGAATAGCGTGGGAACAGAACCCATCAGAATAGAATAGAACAAAACAAAACAGAACAGGACAGGACCTGTCAGGACAGAGGAACAGTCTAATAGAAGCAAGCAGGGTAGAATTGTTAACACAGATTCATCATTAGGAGTACCTAGGACAAAAGTGTTCTGACCTGGTCTTGTGGCACACGACTTTAATCTCAGCTCTCAGGAGGCTGAGACAGGCCTGTGAGTTTAAGAGAAGTCTGGTCTATATGGTGAATACCAAGTCAGCTGGAGCTATATAGTGAGACTGTGTCTCGAGAAAAAAATATGCAGACACAGAAAGTCGTTTATTTTCGCAATGGTTCTAAAAGAAAGAAGGTTTCTTCCAGAGTTCATATAAGTTAAATTTGCAGACTGTTCCCTCTTGCAGAAAATAGCTAGTCTCCACAGACAGACTCTTCTCTACAATGAAAACTAGGTCATTGGGGCCATGAGGAAACTTTCCTCTCTCTCTTAGTGAAAGGAGAACATCGCAGTAGTTAGGTGATAAAGGAAGTGGGCAAAGTTTGAGGAGAGCCTGATGGGACTCCACCTGTGCAGTTCGTATCCAACCATGAGAAACAAAACTATGCACGGGGCTGGTTTTTCTCTCTCATAAGATCAACGGGCCCCAAAGAGTTCCTGTTCCTCTTTCACCTTCTTATGAACTCAGGATATAGGACTTTCCAGTAAAATCATCAAGCGTTAAAAAAACAAAAAAACAGCGGTATAGAATGGATTTGGAAGACACACAGTGCTAACTACCACTGGAACGTGGTCTTGAACATCTTCAAGTAAAAGCAAATCTTTAAAACCTCATCAGTTTCTAAATGACTGTAAAAACTACAGTAACTTGGGGCCACCCTGATGGAAATTCCTTGAAATTATCCTTTGTTTAGGGTTCCATGCTGAAGTGGCTATTCCTTGTTGTCAACTTGACTACATCTGGAACGAACTACAATCCAGAACTGGAAGGCTCACCTTTGATCCTGATCTTGAGGCTGGGAGATACGAGTTTCTGCCCTGGGTCTTGGTATGGAGATCTTGAGGCCAAGTGGCTATGAATCCCAGGAGCTAAAGTCAAGGAGATCTCTGAGTTCAAGGTCACCTGGGACAAAGCAAGTCTCAGACCCAGGCGTGGTGGTACGCGCCTTTAATCTGGGACACACCTTCTGCTGGAGACCTACATAAGGACATTGGAAGAAGGAAGAGTCTCTCTTTCTTGCCTGCCTGCCTGCCTCCGTGGGACGGAGCCACCGCTAGATCCTTGGACTTCCAGCTGCTGCTGATTGCTGATGACTGGAAGTCCTCAACCAATTCTCCTACTACACAGAGATTACCCTGTGACTCTAGAGAACCGTGACTAAGACACATGCAGACATTATAGTTATATGTGAGAAAGTTTTTAACAATAATTGAAAAGGACAATCAATTTAGCTTCAATGGGTCAAGAAATAAATATAAAAAGGAGAGAGTTGTATTGTCATGCTTATTAAACTTAGAAGAACATGACTCTAAGCCTCTCCGATTTAATGTAGGAAGGAAAGGCTGGAAGTAAGGTAAAGTAAGGTGCTGTTTCCAAGAAGCTCCTTTAAGTGTCTCTAGACGCTTCTTTCACAGGTTTCCAACCTTCCTCCCTTGTCTTTATTAATGACAGTACACAGATGTTCAGAATAAAGTTAGACCTAAACTGGACTGTGCAGACAGGAATGAAATACACTCGGGACCATCAAACCATCAAGCTAACACTGACACGCACCAAAAAACAAAACAAAAACAAACAAAAAAACCGCTCTTGTTTATATACAGAATCTCCAAAAGCAAAGTCAATCCAATTGGCCATTCATGTACACGTGCAAGGGAAGATTAGTTTACATTTACACACATATCCGTACGGAATGAAGTACGAAGATAAATTTTAAATAAATGTTATCTGTGGGAAAAAAAAACCCATAAACTGTGACCAGTACAAAGTTCAACTTGAGTGTTTTGTTCAATATTGGGTGCTTGAAAAATATTCATATATAAACTGCTACACACTATAAAAGGTGAGAGAAACAAGGAGCCAGTGTCCGGTGCAGGTTGATGCAGAGGAGAAGCCAGCCCCGGGAAGGTGTTCCCACAGCACCCGCACAACATAAATAGACCGCCAATCAGAAGTAATTGGCGCCCAGTTCACCCAAGGTCAAAGTTACTCGAAATTCAACAGAACTAAGGAATACTGAAGTGAATGTCACTCAAAATCGAATAGCACCAAGGAACTTTCCAGAGGGGATAAACGAAGGCAATTTTTGATAATGTGCTCCTACTATTAACATATGCTCGCTTGGCTTTTTTACCTTTAGACTTCAAGACACTGGTCTTGGCAGTGACATTAGTTCCTCCCCGTGATGCTGAGTGCTATGTACTTTATAATGACATCACACAACACCAGTGGAAATCTGCCTACACTAAGGAGCCATTGGACGCTAGCAACCTTGTAGGCAGGTGCCGGGTTCCATATCTTGCATTCCAACCCCCTACTATGCTCCGAATTCTGCAAGGCACTGGGGCCCTCTCCCTCAGCCTAGTGCAGGATGCCTTTGGCTGGCATGTGCACTTTCCCATGTCCAGGCATGTGCAGTGGAGGCCCAAGCCAGCTGCTAGTTGACGCAGGGGCAGCAGAAGCAGCAGATGGTCCTGCAGGGGTTCTTCTTCTTGTACTGCACCGCCTTGCGCACCTGCGCCTTGGCCTCGCCGGTGTAGTCGAGGGTCTTCTGCACGTTGAGCTCGATGACGTTCAGCGTGTCCGCCTGCTTCTCCACCAGCACTGCCATCTGCAGGAAGAGCTCATGCACGTCGCGAATGCGACCCTCCAGGCGCAGGAGCTCGCGGTGGCGGCTCTCGATCTCGTTGAGCGCCGCCCGCGCGCCCTTCACGTCCGCCAGCAGGTTCTCGGAGAAGACATCCCACTTGCCCTGCTCGAACATGTCCTCGATCTGCTCGCCCGACACATCTTTGCCCATGATCTCCAGCTGCCGCTGGATGCGGATCTTGCAGTTGTCGCGTTGTTTCATCTCGGCCTGGTTATACTCATACATGGCCTGCTGGAAGGCGCGGGCCAGCGCGCTGTACTGTGCGTGTGAGATGCGTGCCACCGCCGAGTGCGCGCCGTGCTGAGCCTCTGCCTGTTCGCTCATCTCCTTCATGGAGCGCAGCTTCTGGTGGATGCCCTCGCCCCGGGTCTTGATGGCCTTGGCGATGGAGTTGGTGTCTCGCTTAATGCTACTGAGGCGCCTCATGGAGGTGAGGAAGCGAACGTTCTGCCTCCCCAGGCGCCTCACGTCGATCAGAAGCAGTTGGTTTTCATCCTGGATGTCCTGGATGACCCGGTACAAGGACTCCAGGATGTGGTCGGTCTCGAACACGATGTCCTCGTGGGGAGCGTCAAAGTCATCGTCCCCATCTGGGAATTGCTGGTCATAGCTCCTGGACAATTCCTGAAGCTCTGCAAGCCGATCCTTCATTTTGCCTACAACAGAAACAGTTGATAGGATCCTTTAAATGACAGTCAGGTTTGTGCATTCAGAGGAGTTGAAGGTCACAGTAACGAATTTGCTCTGATGCCCAGTGCTCTTACTCCCTTTTCTGTGCCTGCATTAAAGCAGCAAAAGGCCCAGTGATATTTTACTTAGACGTAAATACTGTGAGGCAGACCCTTGGTCATGTCCCACAGCCTCTACACATCTGCAGTTCAGCATCACAGGCAGCTCTAATTCAATCAGCAATTTAAAAACTTAGATTTGGGAAACAATTTCTTTTGTTCCCTTTTGTTTCTCCATCATGAATTGGGCAGGCATAAGGGGGAAAAAACCAGAAAGGTTTGCAAATTTTTTCAATAAAGACAGCACACACGGCTTTGAGAAAGACACTAAACACTCTATTCTGTGGCCACTTGTCACTAGCAAACACATCCTCCTGTACATAGAAACAACTTATTTCGTCTATGTGGTGGTCATACCTTTAATCACAGTACAAGAGAGGCAGAGGCAGGTGGATGTCAGTAATTTGGAGGCCAGTCTGGTCCACACAGTGAGTTCCATACAGCCAGGGCTACACAAAGAGACCTTGTCTCAAAACCAAACAAAGTTAAGTTGGCTTTATGTATTTGTCTCTTTAAAATGTTGTCCTGTCATGAGGTGGGGCTCGGGCGCTTAAGGCGAGGTTCTGCTCTCGCTAAGCACCTGTGCTTAGTTCTGAGCACTCTGTCTGCTGCGTTAACCAGCCAGGCTATTCAAATCAGAGAGCGTTAGCTTCAGCCAGCACTCAGGCAAGCAGACACACACACACACACACACACACACACACACACACACACACCAAACAAAAAATGAAGGAAAAAAAACCCCTTAATAGCTGAGCATGCCGGTACATGCCTGTGCTCCAAAGGCAAAGACTGGCAGATGTCTGCAAACTTGAGACAAGTCTGTTTTACATACTGAGTTCCACACTAGCCAGGGATACAAAATAACTACGTCTCAAAAGAACTAAGTAAATAAACAAACCGGTGAGTTAAACAAATGCTGTAAAGGGCTGGGGAGGAGGCTCAGAGAGCCCTGATCCCCCAACATCTGTACTATAAACTGGATGTGGCCACATGGTAATCCCGGCCTTGGGATTATAGACAGGAGGACCTCCAGGGTTTGTTGGCCATCCAGTCAATCTCACCGAACCAGGGAGCTCAAGCCAGCGATAGACTCTGTCTCAAAGGACATAAGGCAGAGGGTGGGAGGGTGATTTAAGAAGACATGCATAAACTCATGTACGTGCATGCTCCCACACAGGTGCTCGCACGCGCGCACACACACACACACACACACACACACACACACGACACACGACACACAGGCACGCAGACAAACGCTTTGAAGCAAAATAACAGAATAAAGGCAACCCTCATACGGTGTAACAAAACAGAATTTGGACATTGATGTCAGGCGCAAAGGGAGGCCGAGGCAGGATGAACACCGGACCCTGTGAGTTCTAGCACAGCTGGGGCAATACAACCAAACCCCATTGGGGGAAAAGGGTGAGATCTTTTCACTGCTCGCCCCCGCCCCATATCGTTTTCTAGTGGTAATCATTGTTAACACTTTTCACAATTAAAAATCATTTGTACCAAAAATTTGAACCATACATGTTGTCTTACAGCAATAGTATAACACGGTCTCATTTACCCGTCATGCAACCTTGGCTCCCTTTTGCAAGGTTGGTACAAATAGTGTTTCCTATGTGCACACATTTTCAGTGAATTGAAAATGTGAAGTTGGGACTCATACATGGAACTTATACATGGTACTTATACATGGTACTCATACATGGTTGTTATACATGGTACTCATACATGGTACTTATACATGGAACTCATACATAGTACTTATATATGGAACTTACACATGGTGCTTTCTGGCTAGAAAGAGCCTGTTCCCACTACCTAGTCTGCGGCAAAGGCCCTACATGAGTGAATGCGATCTCAAAGGCTTCCTTCAGGTTGCAGTAATTAGTGCTGTGCGGCAGGACCAATGGACAGAGCATCTCTGGTTTGTTGATTATGGAGAAGAATGGCGACCACTGGCTGTGACTTCCTAGCTGCCGAGATGATTATTTACATAAGCTAAGCAGAAATCCTTGTCTGCAAGGATTCAGTGTAAGTTTTAATATAGCAAAATCCCCTGCTTAAAATGCAATTTCTACTCTTTGGAGGGGCAAAAACCAATACTGGACTTTCTCTGTGACAGCAAATGTCATCCTCCTAGCAAAATAATTGACTGCGCCTTAAAAAGACGCAGCCTAGGGACAGACTTGAGGAGAATTAGAAGGCCGATAATGAGCTAAGACACTTGTAGTTCTGATTACTTTAAATTGATTTTAACTGACGTTATCATCTATGTCTGACCACTAGGTTGACACTCTTGTGTTTTCCAAGGAAGTATGCTACCTAGCTAGCACAGAGCGGGAGCCACACCCCTCTGCTTAAATTAGTATTCAGTGGATTCTACTCTCCCGAGAGTGGATAAACGAAATAGATGCATTTAGATGAACAGAGCATAGATGTTTTCCTTGCATCTTGGCCAAGCCTTGCAGAGCGCTTTACTGGCAGGTAACTGTTGGCAAATGAAAAGAATCCCACGTATCAGGTTTCTAGGACTCTGCCCAAAGCTGTAAAGGAGCTGTGCGTGAAGATCACCTCATTCTCAGCACAGAGAGAGAAGCAGGGTCCAAAGCACCTGGAAGATGGTTCGGGGATCTAACGACCTGACACCATAGGTCCTCTGTCAGTAAAGAGCTAAGATTACTTGAAGGCACGCGTCTCTAATCTGTACAGAAGGCAGAGGGAACACTCAGACGCTTTTGAGGGAACTTTCCCAGTCCCTTCTTGACAGCACAGTCCTGGATGGGTAACGGAAAAGCTGCAAGAGAGGGTGTGTGCCAGTCAACAGGCTTCCGTTCTGAGAATGCCCTCCGACATCTTAGAAACCTGCATCTCTGCTGAGGGTACATCAAGAGGTAGAGGAGGGCACCGAAGAGAGGATTAAGATAAGCTTTATGTTCAAAAGGGCCATATGGGTCATGAAATCCTAAGAGAAAATTATAGGAACCGATAAAAGCAAATCAGACAGCTCAACCAATTCAAGCTTCAGGGTGGCAAAGAGCAGCACGTGAATGTCGGCAAACTGTTCATAGAGGTGCTGAGTTAGCACCTGTTTGAATTCATCAGGCGGGAAATTCCAGGGACCGTTTGTAAGTATCAGAAGTCTGCCTCTAACTTTCCCTTACACACGCATGTGATGTGGCCTGAGAGCTCGGTACAAGACAGAAGGACTGGAAAGGGGGAGGGTTAGGATGGGGATTGCTTAACCCTTCTCTTGTTGAGCAATGAAATTTCACACGAGGGCGCATAGAGAAGCAAAGAGATGGTGTCACCTATGTGGACTTCAGCTGTAAGGAGACAGTAAAGTCACCTGGGAGTTACCAGTGCTGCATCAGCCTGCGCCGAGGCATCTAGAGTGGGTTCCTAGTGATTCTAGCACGTAATCAAATTTGTAACCCATCCCACAGATCCCCCTCATTGGGTGCTTTGTGATCACGAAAGTCTCGAGGTTCTAGAGAACTGTAAATGGTTCCCCAGGCTGAAGAGAGACTGAAAGGGCCAAGAAACCACAGTGAAGGAAAAAGGACAGCTCTCCGCCTCTTCCTCTACCAGAAAGATGGGGGCTTCTGAGGGCGGAGAGAGGCTGCATGTGAAACGAAGACCAGTTGAGAAGTCACCTCCAGTCTAGTAAGTCATGGAAACAATCCAGGGAGCCCTGAAGGCAGTGTAAGCCAGAGTGGTCGGAGCTCTTTAGAATCACTTCACTCTCAGGAGAATAGTTAAGGCAGACACTAAGGAAAGAGCATTAAAATGGACATTGAGCTTCACAGTCACGTGACACCTTGAAGCACATTAATAAGTTATGTAGCAATTCAAAATGAAGAAAGGTGTGACCCTTTTAGCTAAATACACAAGACGTTGGGACCTGGGTCCTACTGTTGAATTTGGCCCATAATATCTTGCTATTTTTCTAGTCATGGCTCAATTGGTAAAGTATTTGCCACCCAAGCGTGAGGACCTGAGTTGAAATTGCCAGCACCCATGTAAAAATCTGGACGCTGTGATGCAAATCTGTAGTCATGACTCCGGGGCAGCTGAGACAGGTGAATCCCTGGAGCTCACTGGCCAGCCAAGTAATTTTATTTAGCACTAAATTCAGTGCGGCATTCACTCAAAAACCAAGGTAGAGAGAAAATTTGGAAGATATCTAGTGTTAGCTTCTGGCCTACACATTCACGTATATATACATGTACCAACACAGGTGCACGTACACAAACACACGTGAGCACATGAGAACATATCACACGGTACCCCACACACATCCTTGCACATAAATGTTTTCTCTCACATCAGGACGCATGACTCAGGATCAAGGAATGGGGATGGCAAGTGCAAAACTAACACACCGGACGCTGCAGAGAACAGTCACCAGAGTCACTGTCTCTGCTTGTCCCCAAGAAAGCACTTCATAAACACAGTGTGTAGCAACAACTGCTTGTGAAGGAAAGGTTTTATGTGCATTTACTCTGTAGCAACCAAAAAGGAAAGAAAATTGTTAATTGTTACAGTCTCAAGTAGGTCCCTTTGAAATGACAAAGGTAATTTGTCATCTTGTTGTCTCTCCACTTTGTGTCTGCATAGAGAAGTGTTTCTTTGCTTTTCTCATGCTGCAACCCTTTAATACAGTTCCCCATGTTGTGGTGAACCCCCTCCCCCCACATACACCATAAGATTATTTTTGTTGCTTAATAACTGTAATTGTGTTACTGTTGTGAATCATAATATAAATGCCTGATTCACAGATGGTCTTTGGCCATCTCAGTGAAAGGCTGCAAGCCACAGATTGAGAACCACTGACTTAGGGCTGGAGAGGTGGCTCAGCAGTTTAAGAGCACTGATTGCTCTTCCAGAGGTCCTGAGTTCAAATCCCGGCAACCACATGGTGGCTCACAACCATCTGTAATGGAATCTGATGCCCTCTTCTGGCATGTGTGAAGACAGCTACAGTGTCCTTATATATAATAGTTTGTTTTTTTTAAAAGAACCAATGGCTTAGACAGTTCTCAGCCCTCCACCTCTCCCCACAACAGTCATGTCTGCCTGATAGTTTCAGAGCCTTGACATGCTGAGAATTATTAACCAAAATAATTAAAGTAAATTAAAATAACTAGAAAAGAAACTAAAATAGCTAGAAAAGATATAAGATATAAAATAATTGGCAGGTTTTGTCTAAAATAATTACTATGCTCTGCTAGAAGTGAATGTTTCAAGGCTACGTTGACTCTTACCTAACTCTGAGATAAATTGTGGCCTTTGTGGTTTTGGCCTCTAAAAACTCTGCGTGCCTGGGTTTGGGCACCGAGAGACTTTTCAGAGTCACAAGCACACTCTTGGTCTGGCCCTCAATAAAAAAGGACTCAGAACCTCGAACTGGCTTAATCAGTGTGGTTGACTTATGTAGGTTACTATGCCTCATCCCAAATTCATTTGCAAATTTCTGACACTAGCCTGTCAGAATGTATCTGTATTTGGAGCTGGTAATGGAGTAATTAAGTTTTTTAACTTATTCAATGTGGCTGACAGGGAATCCAGCGGAGGAAATTCTGTACATGCAGAGGAAGACTAAGAGAAGACACAGTTAATCTGTAAGCCGAAGAAACAGACCTCAGAAGAAACAAACCTCGCTAAATTAGTCATTTTTCTATTGCTGTGATAAAACATTCTGACCAAGCGGGCTGACAGAAGAAAGAGATTGCAGTTTCCGAGGGATGAGAGCCGACCACGGCAGGGAAACAGCGAGCATGGCGGCGGGAGCAGAAAGCTGAGGGCTCACATCTTGAGCAGCCAGCACAAAGCTGAGAAAGCAGACTCAAAATGGTGTGAGTCTTTAAACTCTCAAAGCCCATCTCTAGTGACAGCCTTCCTCCAGCAAGGCCACACTTAAAAAAAAAAGATTTATTTATTACATGTACACTGTCGCTGTCTTCAGACACCCCAGAAGAGGGCATCAGCTCTCATTACAGATGGTTGTGAGCCACCATGTGGTGGCTGGGTTTTGAACTCAGGACCTCTGGGAGGGCAGTCAGTCCTCCTAACCACTGAGCCATCTCTCCAGTCCAAGGCTGCCCTTCTTAAACCTCCCTAATAACGCCATCAACTGGGGACCGAATATTCAAACACCCAAGACATTGCGGAACATCTCATTCAAATCACCAAACCTCCCCAAACCCTTATATTGGGTTTACAGCATTCATGAACTGTGAGGTGTGTCTAGTGCCGGGCTATCCAGACTTTTCTCACTGTGATATGTTAGTTACCATCTACAAAGTTCACACCAGAAAGCTAGCTGCATACGGACTGACTGGGTTGTAAAGCAAAATAAACAAACAAATTAACAAAACAACAACAGCAACAAAGCCACCACCAACAACAATAAAAATAACTCACGACATTTTAATTATGCTTATGGTTTTCCCCTTGGCTTCCATTCACAGCTGTCTTTGACTGAATGTGGTGAGCAAACTGGACAGGCCTAAAAGCCATTTGCACCGTCATACTCTGCCATGACATCTCTTGCCTCACACCGATAAATCAGATCCTTCCTGATTACACAGTGTGTTACACGTACTTCGGCTCGTAGTGAGAAAACTCAGACACAGATATGGGAACACAGAGGGGAAGGAGGTGCAGACTGGATCGTGAGGGGTTTGCCTCAGAGGTGAATTGGAGAATAGGGGAGCAGCCCGCCTCTCACTCTGGTCTCGAGTATGCACAGAGTGTTGAGTGGTTTCCTTTCAGTGAACGTTAACCACACGTTTAGACACGGGAGCTTGAATTATATGCAGCGTCCAGCTATTGATAAAGCGGAAATCATCCTGTCCCCAAGGGAGTACCAACAATCGCCTCTGTATAGGAACCAAGCTCTTGTTTCGGGTTTCGTGATCTATAGCTGTTGGACCTCAGTTTATTTAAACAGTAGAAGGGAATGATGGCTGCCGGGCAAGAGGTCCTTTCCTAGTTCAGAGGAGACCCCAGGAGAAGCTCCTAGAGCGTCCCTTCCTGGTGGACTCAGCCGGCACCGGCGTACACTGCCTGGTGAGCTGAGCTTGCAGCCCTGCCCTCACGTCGCACGCTCGAGGTCACGGCCTGCTCAGCTGCGATCGCCCTGAACAGACCTTTCTCAACTACATGCTGCAGCCCCTCCTGCCCAGCCGCCCCCACACCACAGTCATCTGGTTGGGAACAGGACACTCCACTACGTCACAGAAGCTTAGAGGTTGTTTTCCAGCTCGCCCATAAGACCACGCCCTTAAAAGACAACAAAAGCTCTTTCCCCAAAAGGGTGACTCAAAGCCATCACCGTTGAGTCATTTCACTCAACGGAGTGATCCTCTCGGTGCTCTGCTCTGTTTCTCCATTTTAAAAAGCGACATATCGAAAAAGGAGAAAGACCCAAGTACCCCCGACCCCATTCCCCACCCCCAGGGACAGAGTTTCTCTGGGTAGCTCTGGCTTCTCTGGAACTCACTCTGTAGACGAGGCTGGCCTCAAACTCTGATGTCCACCTGCCTCTGCCTCCCGAGTGCCAGGATTAAAGGTGTGCGCCACCACTGCCCAGCAAGGAAGTATTATTTTATCCTTTAAACATTATAAGCTTGGAATATTTTCTTGCTGCTCTCAAGGTGATTAAAAGAAAGACAATAAAAACCAAATGTTTTTTTCAAGTACATTTGTCAAACACATATTTAACATTCTCTTATGGTGCGTTCAAAGCACAACATGAGAGTTTAAAGATCGTTCATTGAAATGGAGTTAGAGCTACAAGAGATCATAAAAGTGTTTGCTGGGCTGGAGAGACGGCTCAGCGGTTAAGAGCACTGACTGCTCTTCCAGAGGTCCTGAGTTCAATTCCCAGCAACCGCATGGTGGCTCACAACCTTCTGTAATGGGATCTGAAGACAGAAACAGTATACTTATATACATTAAATAAATAATAACTTTTTAAAAAGGTGTTTGCTGTGAAAGTCTCTCCTGGGTATAGCCTCATAAACAAGACCAGAACAATGACAAAATCAACAAATGTGCTAACACGGAAAGGTGAAAGTTTGATGGGGTTGCCATCCCCAGTCAAAGAACTATGGGCAACTAAGGATTCTGGGAGAGGAAGAAGTGGTCAGCCCCGAAACTGTACACACAAACAACAACCAAAATGGACTCAGCAACTTGTGTGTGTGTCACTGAGGCTTGCCCTGGCTTACTATTGGAGCCATTGTGAGGAAGTGGGAGCTAGCCTTCTGAGAATGGGGACCACACAAAGAAAGTGACTGAGTGATTGAGCCTGGGGTAGACCTATCCAGAGCTGGCCTACTGTAAAAAGCTTTCATAGAGGTCAACTCGTGTCACTGCCTCAAACATAAGAGAGGACTAACAGCTATCTGGGGGTGCTTTATTGTCACAATAGTCAGTGATACACCTCTCTGGGTCGATCTGTGCCCCTCCCCCCACTGTACTCTTCTTTAATCCCAAAATAGGGAGCTGATAGCAAATCACAGAAAATTCATATTTTTTGGAAAGTTAATTCTCATGCATTTAAAAATTTTTTGTTATAACTTGAAAGAAAAATATAAGCAATATTCCAAACAACCAGAGGATCGTGATAATATTTCATGATCATAGTTTAAGGTATATATTTTGACCACCCATTACATTTGTGATATTCTATTCACATTTTATCTAAAATTTCATATAAAGACACATTTAGGTTTTCAGGAAGGATGCATAGCCTAATAAACCAGAGAGGACAGCTCTGTCTCTCTTGTTGATCTGTAGCTGGTCTCAGTGAGGATACAATAAGGAGTAAAGAGCTGCTTCACAGCATCGGGTGCCAGGGAGTTGCTTCAAGTTGCTGCGTGCTCTACGAGAGCCTCGCAGCTCTACGTGCTCTACAGGAGCCTCGCGGTCCCAGCACTGCACCGGAGCCAGGAACCGTGAGTTGGGGACAGTACACAGACACCTGGTAGCTTTACCTTTGGCCTGGGTTCAGTCTGATAGGAGGTCAGGAGAACTTGAAGAGCCAGTTTTGGTGCAAGTGGATAGTGCTGAGCGTAGCTCAAGTCTATTTGTCGTTCGGCTCACTCCCAAAGAAGGTGCAGCCGGCAGGCTCAGTGCAACTTTCCAACTGGCTTGGATCTGCCGCACAGTATCAGCTAAGACTGCGGCAGAGGATTTCCGTGCCATCATACTAAAAAGAACCCAAATTATTGGGGGCTCAACTTAGTCTCTAAAAAGTGTCTGGGGTTGATATGGCCAGACTCATCCTTCAGAGTGGTAAGGCTACCGGTTAATTCAGAATCCCACATCTACATATAGAAGTAGGAGTGGCCAAGGGTTCAGCCCCGGCTGTTTCGTGAGGTCATGTTCTCATTCCACTTCTGGCACCGTTGGCCCTCGCTGGAGATTCCTCTCAGGCTTCCAGCATCCCAGCAGGTAGACAGGGTGATTGTCAAGAAAGGAATGCAATGGTTGGGGATTTAGCTCAGCGGTAGAGCGCTTGCCTAGCGAGCGAGCTCAAGGCCCTGGGTTCGGTCCCCAGCTCCGGAAAAAAAAAAAAAAAAAAAGGAATGCAACTCCTCAGAGGCTGCCGCTTTCCGAGCCTGCAAATGTCACTCTTCCTTGCAGTCTACCTTCTCCTGTGTATGAACGCCGACCTCACTGACTTAGAGCAGACTCGGTGGGAAGGTCCACAAAGAGCTTTTGCACATGCAAGAGTAAATACTCTGTCTTTGCTACCTGCTTTCACGAGTTCCTTAGATTCACAGGACCTTAATTGGCTCAAAGAACTAATGCAGATCTGGTAAGCACGCGTGTCCACAGCACGTTTTCCAGGGTGCCATTAACAGCCTGTGTTCTACTTCATCTGTGGCCATAAGCGACCCTAACGCCTACTACGGGTCACTATATCATTTGAGCTTAAACATTTTTAATGGAAGCAGGGTCACGTGTGCTGTGGCATATAGCTGGAGGTCAGAGGACCACCTTAGGGAGTCAGTTCTTTCCTTCTACCTTTGAGGGCCCCAGGGATTGAACTCCGGTCCCCAGACTTTCATAACAAGTACTTTACTGACTGAGCCATTCTGCCAGCCCTATTTGAAGTTTTAAATGACTTCTTCTCTTTTCCCTTTTTAATAATTTCTTTTCTTAATATTCTAAAATCTCCTTTTTCCTGTTTAACTCTTTAAACAGGGATATAAAAACTCTGAATTATTTGATATAAAAGATAAACATTTTCCATCGTCTAAATAAATTATTCATTTATTAAAATATTAATAAATATTTAATAAAATTAAATACATTTATAAACTAGTCCACAATAAAAATCTAAAACATCTCCCATCAGGTACCTTTCGTCCTAGCAAGTCATGAACACTTAGCAAGCACATTTAGAAGCATTGACCCTGGTGCTATAAAGGGGAGAACATTTCTCTGGTGAAATAGAGGGCACTATGAGGTTTCTTCTGGACAGGGGCATCCTACAGCATCACCGAGAAAGCCACTGGGTACATTCCACCATCAAAAGTCTTGCATAGGTGAAGCTAAATAAAATGATGAGGGAAACCTGGAAAAGGAAAGAAAATTCTAGAAAGGAAAAGAATGTTCTCATGTGCTTCTGTGCTCAAGAATTCCCAAGGTGGTTAGCACGTTTCGGAGACTAAGGAAGAACCGGGAGGTGTGTAAACTAGTCTGAGGCCTAATAACCTCATGACTTAGTGTTTACAAAGCCCCAGGTTTACCTTTCATCTGTATTCTTTTATTATTTATTGTAATGGGGAGGGGTGTTACACATCTATGTGCACGTTTGTATACGAATGCATGTGCCCATGTGTGGAAGCTAAGGGCCGACAGTGGATGACTTCCTTAATGGATGGCTTTCTTGATTGTTCTCCAACTTATGTTTTTGAAGTGGGCTCCCTCATCAAATCTGGAGTCATTCAGCTAGACTGCCTGGCCAGCCCCTGGGATTTTTCCCGTCTCTGCCTGTCCAGTGTAGGGATTACAGATGTGTGCTGACACACCTGGCTTCCCTTGTAAGTGCTAGGGGTCTGAAGTCGTGGTCTCATGCTTGCACAGTAAGGACTTCACCAACTGTCATGCAGAGGGATTGGCAAGGACACTTTATAGACACTTGCCTGGGGGGGGGGCATGTCTTCTTGGAGAGGAAGGAGGTTGTGAGCTCGTTTAGAAAGATAAAGTAATGGAATTTTATGTGGCCCATAACTTGAGAGTAGATTTAGACCATCTGGAGTTGCATGACTGGAAAGAAAACCAAGCTAGCGAGAATAGAACGGCAAGGAAGAGAAGTTAATGGACCATCCAGAAAGCAGGACATACGGCGAGCTCTAGAACGTAATCGTGTTACAAAGCGCAGTGGATCTGCTTCCGGATATCGATCTATCTTGAGTTACGATAGAGTTGTACTGGGAATGGGGGTGCATGGCTGGCTAGAAAGGGGTGCAAATGATCT
Organism: Rattus norvegicus; assembly: GCF_021556685.1. NCBI lineage: Eukaryota > Metazoa > Chordata > Mammalia > Rodentia > Muridae > Rattus > Rattus norvegicus. Next base: position 8,469,325 of record NC_141534.1, read on the forward strand.
GAAACACTGGCAATGCCTAAAACTGAAAAATCAGAAAACTGTGACAGAAGTACTATTTAGAGACTGAAGGCACACATCTGAAGAAGCTGGACCTGCTTACTTTTAGTGGAAATGTGAAAGGGGACTGAGGTTTTTTTGGGTTTTGTTTTTTCATATTTTTTTAAATTATGTTTCATGGAATTGGCTTTCCTTGAATATATGTTTGATGAAAATTAAAAGGTAGAAAAGGAAGGAAGGAAGAAAGGGAAAGGGAGAGGGAGAGAGAGAGGGAGAGGGAGAGGGAGAGGGAGAGGGTGAGGGAGAGGGAGGAGGAAAGGATAGCAGAGAGTGATCGAGCTGGGTCAAAAAGGACAGGCCTATAATCTCATCCATTACAAGGAGGGGTGGCTATGGCAAAAGAATCACAAGTTCAGTGCCTGCCTAAAGACTAAAGACTGAACTCAAGGCCTGATTGGCAAGTTAGTGAGACCCCATCCCAAAACAGAATGTAAAAAGGCTTTAGGGATACAGTTCAATGGTAGAGTGGTTTTCTAGAGTGTGCAGGGACCTGGGGGTCCATCCCCAGTACTGAAAACAAACAAACAAACAAACAAATGAAACAAAGAGGTTGTAGGTAGGATTCTAGCTATTGACAGGCCATTGTATCCCTACTATGTACTCAATTAACTTCCTTCCTGAAGGAAAGAATGGGAGGGAGGGACAAGGAAGGGGGAGGTAGGCAGGAAAGACCTAATTAATGCTGTGAATTTGGGCTAGAGTAGGGTGACTAAGAAGACTTCAGAAGAGCTGGACATGGTGGCACACACACTTAATCCCAGCATTCAGGAGGCAGAGGGAAGAGGATCTCTGTGGGTTCAAGGCCAACTTGGTCTGGCGTACATAGAGAGGGTAGGGAGAGCAGCATAATTGAGAAACCCTGTCTGTTTTCCTGAGGGCCCCGGGTCCCTGATTCTGACATTGACGGCTTCCTGTAAATTCCACTTTGGATTAGACCTTTAAACACATTTATAGTGGGATCAGAAACTTTTCACATGGACTGAGGAGAGATAGCTCTGCGGTTAAGAGCACTGACTGCTCTTCCAGAGGTCCTGAGTTCAATTCCCAGCAACCACATGGTGGCTCACGACCACCTGTAATGGGATCTGACGCCCTCTTGCTCACGTACATAAAATAAATAAATAAATCCTTAAAATAAAAACTTTTCAAAAAAGGAGAAAAACTCTATGTACTAAGTTTTTGATTGAAATAAACCAAACTTCCCACAAGGCTTTGGATTTAAAAGCCTGAAAAGGAAAATGACCCTGAGCCAACTGTGGTGCACACACGCACACGCACACACACACACACACACACACACATACACACACACACACACACACACACACACACACGATCTCTGCACCGGGGAAGCTGAGGCAGGACTCCAGTGAATTCAAGTTCTACCCCCACAGTGAAACCCTGAAATGGGAACGTGGAAAGAGAGAGAAAGATCCTAAAATAATTGTCAAGGTGTTGGGCAATGGTGCTGTCAGTCAGCAGAGTGTTTATATAAAAGCATGAGGCTTGAGCTCCTCTCCCAAAACCCACATAAAAAAACCAGCTTGCTGGCACAAGCTTGTGCTGTGCTAACCCAGGTGAGGAGGAGACAGGGAGGCCTGGGGGCCAGCTGGCCAGACCACCCAGCCTAGCCAGTGGCTTCCAGACAAGGGTGTGATCCCACGCCTGCAAGAAGTCATTGTTCTCTGCCTTCCATGCGCATGTGCACACATACGTGAAACACCCTCACACACTAAAATAAACAATTCTCAATTAGTGAATGGCTAATTTTGGTGGTGTTGTTTTTTATAAAACGAACACGGTAGTAAGGAACAGAGGCTGACCCAACGACTCCTTCATGAGCCCATAATGAAGAGAATAACACTTTGCAATATAAAATACAGACAGGTGGATATGAGTAAAAACACAGAGAACCATGGCATACAAGGACATACGGGACACACACACATCAGAAAAACAGTAAGAGGACTGTAGACGAGCCAGGCTGTCATCGTTGGCTGGCATAAACTGAATTCTCTGTAATCTCCACCATAAACTCTCTAACATTACAGAGACATTCTGGATTTAGAGATGCAAAAGTGGGCTGGAGAGATGGCTCAGTGGTTAAGAGCACTGACTGCTCTCCCAGGGGTCCTGAGTTCAATTCCCAGCAACCACGTGGTGGCTCACAACCATCTGTAATGGGATCCGATGCCCTCTTCTGGTGTGTCTGAAGACAGCGACAGTGTACTTATATATAATAAATAAATAAATCTTTAGAGATGCAAAAGCAGTAAGAGAAACGCTGGTAGAAAATTCATAATCCTTATCTGCCCTGAAGGAGACTGATAAACGGTCTGAAGAAATCCCAGCAGGAAAGAGAACCAGGCTTCGCGACATAAATCTGGAGACCTCCACGCAACAGAGAATGAGTGACAAGATGCCAGTTAGCAGCTTAGACGAAAATGAGAGAAATAATAAGGGTACAAGATCTAGAAAAATACGTGCTGAGGCTGAGAATGACAGCGGTGGGAAACAGGCAGGTAATCCTCAGTGAGTCACACGAAAATGCTCACAGCACTGGAAGTTGTTAACTCGAAAAACCGCCCAATTCAATGTCAAAAAGGACGCGTGGACTAAAACAGGCCATTCCTAGTGTCATCATCCTTCAACCTCTAAATACGAGTTGGCATGCTTCTAATTCGATCCCTTAAGGGACAAATCTCGCCACCTGAAATTTTTTGGGAAATGAAAAATTTATTATGTTTGTGTATGAAACTGTCCCTCGGTAAAAAAGTAAATTAAAAAAAATTATGGTAGAGGATAAATAAGAGACACGACGGCCCTTTCTGGTCTCCGCACATGCGTGGTTTTGTGTGCGGGCGCACACACATGAAACAAACGAAGAGTGTAAATATAAAAGGAGAGATTAAATTTGAAATCTCAGCGTCAGCATGCAGTTAAGCAAAAAGGAATGCTAGACATATTGGTTAGCTCCATTCGATCACGGAATTGCGTGCGTATATCAAAATGCCACAGGGTACCACACACATGAGCAAATATGACTTATCAGTCAAAATAAAACTGACAATGTGCGGTGGTTTGAGTGAGAAATGTCTCCCCCATAGTCTTGGACATTCGAACACGCCATCCCTAGCTGGTGGTGAGGCTTATGTGGATAGCGTTGCTGGAGGAAATATGTCACTAGGGGGCAGGCTTTGAGAGTTAGAAAGCCCCACCCACTACTAATTTACTCTCCCTGATGTGTGTCCAAGATTCAAGATGTGAACTCTTCCCGTTCCACCCACTGCACCTCCCTACCATCGTGGGCTAAGGAACCCTACCTCAGGAACACTGAGCCGAAATGTATTCTTTCTTCCTTAAGTTGCCTTTGAGTTATTTTGCTACAGCCACAGAGATGTAACCAATACGAAACGACTGTCAATTTAAATATTAAATCCTGACAGTTCAAAAAAAAAATCAAGAATTTATCATTTCTTTTTCTGTGCTCGGATGAGCTTGTAGTCTATGAGGGGAAAAAAAATACACCCCAGCAGGAGAACAATAAGAGATGAAGAATTGACCAGAAAAGAAGAAACAGGAAGGACCCAGTTTGAGCTGCTAAGCAGGGTGGAGACTACCAATTGCAACACAGGAATTGCAACCTCTCTCCCCTGCTTGGAAGCCAAGTTCACAGAACAGATACAGTTCTCGGCAACTGTGTTTCACTCCTGGGGCCGTTTAGGACAGAACTTCAAGCTTGACTCTCTTAGGCCAAGCCCAGCAACCTCTTCATTGACAATAGTGACTCCAAAAAGTATTTTAAAAGCTATTTCTATTAGATTTATTTACTTTTTTTGCTTATTTATTTTATTTATTTATTTATTTATTTATTTATTTATTTACTGATTTGTTTTTATTTCTATGGGCAAAGTGTTTGCCTGCATGGGTGTACGTATACAGCATGCATGCCTGCTGCCTGAGGAGTGCAGGAGATGGTATCAGGGTCCCTGGAACTAGAATTTTAAAAGGCTGTGCTCTGAGTGGTCGTGTGGGTGCTGGAAACCAAGTCTGGGCAGGAGTCCCAAGTGTTTTTAACTTTGGTGCGGTTTTTCCAAGCCCTATATTTGTTTATTCTTTGTGTGTGTGTGTGTGTGTGTGTGTGTGTGTGTGTGTGTGTGTGTGGTGTGTTGTATGTGTATGTGGGGTGTGTGGGGTGTGTGTGTGTATGTGGGGTGTGTGTGTTGTGTGTGGGGTGTGTGTGTATAGGTGTGGTGTGTGTGGTGTGTGTATTGTATGTGTGTGGTGTGTGTGTGGTGTATGTGGGGTGTGTGTGGTGTGTGTGTGTATGTGTGTTGTGTGTGGTGTATGTGTGTGGTGTGGTGTGTGTTTGTGTATGGTGTGTGTGTGGGGTGTGTGTGGGGTGTGTGTATGTGTGGTGTGTGTGTGTGGTGTGTGTGTGGTGTGTGTGTGGTGTGTGTGTATGGTGTGTGTGAGGTGTGTGTATGTGTGGTGTGTGTGTGTGTGGTATGTGTTGTATGTGTGTGTGGTGTGTGTGGTGTGTGTGTGGTGTGTGTGGTGTGTGTGTGTGTGGTGTATGTGGGGTGTGTGTGTGTATGTAGGGTGTGTGTGTGGTGTGTGTGTATGTGGGGTGTGTGTGTTGTGTGTGTGTTGTGTGTGTGGTATGTGTGTGTGTGGTGTGTGTGTTGTGTGTGGGGTGTGTGTGTATATGTGTTGTGTGTGTGTGTTGTGTGTTGTGTGTGCGTGTGTGTGGTGGTTTGTGTGTGTATGTGTGTTGTGTGTGTGTTGTGTGTGTTGTGTGTGTGTGTGTGTGGTGTGGTGTGGTGTGTGTGTGTATGGTGTGTGTGGGGTGTGTGTGTATGTATGGAGTGTATGTGTGGTGTGGTGTGTGTGTGTGTGTGTGTGCATGTGTGTGTGTGCGTGTGCATATTGTAGATATTAGTTTTCAATTCCAGGTGAGCCCTGGGTTGGAAGCTCCGGTCATTAGACCTGGTGACAAATGCCCTTACTCACTGAGCCATCTTGCCAGCTTCATGTGCTTACAATTAAAATTAAAAAAAAAAGTCTACAAATTCACGAATTTTAGAGCCTTAGATATTTGGGGTTTTGTTTATTTTTGTCATTGTATATTACATATTGGGATGTTGAGACCAACTTCTAGCAACAGCATTTGCATGAAATATGCAGAAACTTCCTTCTCTGTTCCTTCCTACATAAACACCCAAGTATGCACACATATACACATAGATATATAGACACACATGCATAAACACATACATACACACATACAGTCATATGCACACATACACATTCACAAACACACACTCAGACACACACACATACATCAACTCAAATGCATGCACATACACACAAGTGCAAATGTGTGTGCCCGCATATCCACGTGGGAAATCTCAACTTTGATCTACGTACAACAAAAGATTTTTCCCGTGTTGGAGTGTAACAAAAGCCACCCTCCCAGATTTCACTTCGGTGTGAATTGGTTTTCTTAAAAATGTGACATTTTGGGGCTGGGGATTTAGCTCAGTGGTAGAGCGCTTGCCTAGGAAGCGCAAGGCCCTGGGTTCGGTCCCCAGCTCCGAAAAAAAGAACCAAAAAAAAAAAAAAATGGGACATTTTCTCTGACCTCAGACTGGGTCTGTGAACAGACACTCCCCATGCTTCCTCTTTCCCAATACTCACCACGTTCCCCTACTAACTGGTTTACTGCACGGTCTCTTGCTGTTTAGGTTCTGCCTGCCCATAACCTTCATGGGTCTGGGGCTGTGCCTAAGTCTATGTCTGCTGTGTTTTTAATGTGCTCTGAAGTATCTAACATGGAAACCCTGATATATATATATTTTTTTCAAAAGATGTGCCCACTAGAAAGGTTCTTTTCAGTCCCTTCTGTGAGTCACACATCTTGGCCACAGGTAAAGAGACAGTCCTTGCCCTCACAATGGTAATAAATGAGAAGCAAGCAGGGCCCAGAGGAGAGTGTGAAACTCAAAGAAAGGGAACTCTTCTTAGAGAACACAGGTCTGACGTAACTCCAAGTGGCTTACAAGAGGTACTTGTTAGGGGAAAAGAAGAGGAAAGGCAGAGATAACCTGAGCAGAGGCCTGAAGCATGTGTGGGGGGCACAGGAGTGACTCCTCAGGAATGAACAGAAGGCCTCATTTACCAGGTTTCTCTGCGGATGTCTCATTATTCCTGCAAAGGGCTGCTTCAAAATCAATATCCTCTCAAGTGCTTTCCCCTTCCAAGAAAAGTTATTGCCCATTTCTGTGAGTCAAACGATGTGTTTCCTGAACCTATGAATGTTTAATCTTTCTTCCCAAGCTATCTCTTTCATGCTTTTAGACGGTCATTAAGGATTAAAGGCAGCACCTCAACATTTTCTCGGCATAAGACTCCCTGGAACGTCTTCCTGTCCTAGAAAAGTTACCGATTCCTATAAGCTTACCTTCCGTCAGGCACAGCTTTTCAAGGAACTTGACATCACTCCATTGAAGATGGAAAAAGTCAGGGCAGAACCTCCCTTCGTCACTCCCTCTGTCCCTTCCTCTCTCCCTCCACCATTCTCTCTCTTTCTCCCACCCTCCCTCCCTCCCTCTCTCCCTCCCTTTTCTATCTCCTTAATCATCCTCCTCCTGAAGCCCTCCCCAGTTTTATTCTGAAATGCACTAGGCAATCCTGATGTTTATAACCTACAGGCTGCGCGTGGAGATCCGCTGGACTGTTTGAGGCTTCTCAAACGTGTTCTGCACCAACACCACCTACTTGCTATTACTGCCCTGCCAGGCTGTTCTTCCGGGTGAAAGAAACCCGCAGACAATAAAGAGCTTCGAAATAGCCACATGAAAACATTGCTTCAAATAGTTTATGACGTGGTAAGTAAAGAGGGTATGAGATGGGCAGTGAAGTGATGTCATGGTCGTCATCTCATGAACAGTTTACCTCACTCCATATCCGATCGTGGACCAGTAGCCCAGAAGCCCAGAAGTCTGAGTAGAAAGTGAGGAGTAAAGCTAGGGGGAGAGGCAGGCTTGCTGCAATTCAGATGCTGAACCAGAAGGCAAGATGTGTCCTGTTCCCTCCACTATTCCGAAAAGCTGGAGTTCTCATTATTAACCACTAAGTTCCACGAGAAATATTGCTCTGCATCTTTGAACACAGAGAGGAGTAGAACAGTCCGGGACACAAAATGAAACATTTGTATCTGAATTATCTCAGTATCCAGTGAAGAGGAAAATACCCTCAGTTAAAGCTAAAGACGTCTCGTGGTCTCAACTAGAGAGTTCCAATTCCCACAATGAAAGTTACCAGTTAGTAAGCCCCACAAAGGTTTTGAATGACATACAGCAATGTGCAAGTCCTATAGGCTCAGAGAGTGGGCCACAAATGCTTACTCTGATAGATGGCTTTGTTATCAGTAAAAAAAAGTCACAGAATGGAGAGAAGGCTTTGGGGGAATCTGCCAACACCAACCATAGCAGTTGCCCATTCTCAGGAAATTCCCCAAAGAATTAAGAAAGCAAGATGAACCCACACGAAGTAGTAACCAAGCCTTTCACTTTCTACTGAGAGGAATACTTAATGAACCACAGGCATGTATAGGAATTCAAACCAAGAGCCAGTGTGAGCTGTGTTGCCTGAGAAGGCTCCATGCTCTGCCCTCCTGCAACAGGCAACTATCAACTTCCTGATAAATCTGAACCATGGAACCGTTTAGTTCACACAGGAAGAAAACATGGAAAGGTATCAAGTTTTGTAGATCTAAACAGTTTAGTGTGTTACACTTGGTGAATATGGTTAAGCTTGAGGACAATATTAACCCAATGCTTCTATCTTTGAACTGTCCAACATCAAGATGATCAAGACCATGTTGGAAAAACAAAACGAAACAAAGTATTAACCCAAGAAGTCAGATCAAGTCAAATTACCAAACAGTGAGAATGGTGTAGGGTTGGTGCTGGACTTGGCAGGGGTTGAGGGGCATAGTATTTTTGTGAGAATACCTTTTTTAGAATCAATGGAATCTACTCGAATGCCTGCAATACAAAGCAAGATCTCCACAGAAAACAACTGAATCACTGGTCTCACTAATGTCGAGAGAAAGGATACAGCAGAGTCTACTTCACTGCTTAAGACTGTGGAGGTTAGACGCTGTCCAGAGCCAAACCAAGGTGAACTAGGCATCAGAAGGTAGATCGCAAGCGAGGAATGTACGATTTGGAGTTTTTTTTTTTTTTTTTTTTTTGGTTCTTTTTTTCGGAGCTGGGAATCGAACCCAGGGCCTTGCGCTTCCTAGGCAAGCGCTCTACCACTGAGCTAAATCCCCAACCCCCGATTTGGAGTTTTTATGTCCCTGACTTCATTTGCTAGTGGTTCTTCCAGCATTTACCCACAACCTGTTGATTAGTACCTGGGCCCTCGGCGGGTCTTTCTACTGGGCAAACATGTTGAAGAAACAGGAAAAGCTGAACACTGGGCACTTAAGAAACAGCTCTATGGGTCAAAAGCTCTGGGAATCTTTAGATGCCCTGAGTCTCCATAAAGATATTTAGTCCATTATCAACCATGGTGGGCAACATGGCAGCAGGCAGGCAGTCATGGTGCTGGAGCAATAGCTGAGACCTTTCCTTTGGTTTTCAACCAGGAGACAAACTAGAATTGTCTCCCTCTTTGTCTCCCTCTCTGTGTCTCTGTGTCCAATCCACACATTAAAACTTCGAAGGTAAAAGCGGCATGAGAGAGAGAAAGAGAGAGAGAGAGAGAGAGAGAGAGAGAGAGAGAGAGAGAGAGAGAGAGAAAGTGGTTCCCTTTCTCTAGCAGAGGAAAGAGTTTATTTGACTTATGTGTCCTAGGTCACAAATTGAATCATGTGGTGATGAGGCATGAGCCAACTGGGGTTGACTTTGAGGTTTCAAAAGCCCATCCCATTCACAATTATCTCTGTCTGTCTGTCTATCTATCTATCTCTACCTTCTGTCTATCCATCTCTCTCTCTCTCTCTCTCTCTCTCTCTCTCACACACACACACACACACACACACACACACACACACACACGATTATAAGACGGAGAGGCGAGAGATTGAGGCAAGAACCTAGAAGTAGGAACTGAAGCAGGGACCATGAAGGAATATCCCTTACTGGCTTGTTCTCCATTCCTCCCTCGCTCGCTTTTAAAATACATCCCCAGACCACCTCATCTACCCAGGGGTGGCTGTGCCCACAGTGGACTGAGTCTTTCATACTAATCTATAAAATGTCCCACGGAAATGCCTCCTGGTCAACCTGACGGAGGAAATTCCGCAACTGAGGCTCTCTTCCCCCCACGATTCTAGTTTGTGTCACGTTCACAAGAAAGTAAGCAGCATAAAATCTTAGTTATTATTTGGTCGAACATCTCCTACCAAGAGCCGATCATACACCAAGTAGCGGGTGAGCATTTCACTATCCTTTAGCCTACACCAACTCTTCCACTGGGTGGGATGTTCCTAAGCCAGTCACGAACCGGAAATACAGACGTCATCTTTTTTTCTTCTTCCCCTTCCTCAGACCCCACTTGGGTTCTGCGTGTTACACGATGTCAATTCTATCAGCTCCTCCCTTCATTTCCATGCCCCTCCCCCACCAATCCAAGCTTCGTTCACGTTCCCATCTCAGTAGTACAGTAATCTCTTCTAAGGGTGTGAGCACTTGAGCTTATTCATGTGTGTGTGTGTGTGCACGTCTTCATGTGTGTTGACACTGGTGCTTAAGCTCTCTCACAGAATCTCGGATTCATTGATCCACCTAGACCAGAAGGTCAGCGAGTCCCAGGATCCTTCTGCCTCCACTTACCCAGTGCTTAGATTACAGGTGACAGCCTTGTGCTCGTGTGTCAAGCACTTTACAACCTGAGCTGCCCCCTTCGTTTCTGCTTTGTTTTAAACACGTCTCTCCTGGTGTTTGTTTTCTCTGAGGCCTCCACAGAATAAAGCCCTGGAGCCTCCATGGGTCTATGTGGTCCTCTTCTCTTATCTTTCCCCCTTCACCTTTCTGCCCCCCCTTCTACCTTAAACCCCAGCCCCCAGGAAACAGGCTTTCTTGACCACAGAAACTGTTTCTGTCCTTGGCACTGCTGTTCCTTCTGCTGGGTCACCTTCCAATCCAAGCTCCTGGACAACCCTCATCTACAGTTAGGCTCACTGTTTAATAAATGCTTTCTTTCCACTAACCACGAGTCAGATGGGTACCCAAGCCCAGGAACGCCATACTGAATAACACTTCATCTTTTTTCTTTCCTCTAGAAGATGTGGCTCTGAGGCTGCGGAGGGAGCGATGAGACAGAGGTGAAAGATGTGGTAATGGAGCCTTTTACTAGTTGGCCACCTCAGAGGACTGGGAAATTAACCCTCAGGGATCTGAGCCAAGAGACTGTGGTGAACGCCTGACACCTATTTCTGCTGTTCTCCGTGCATGCGTATTTAAGATAAAGTTTAAATTCATAAATTATGCACAGTAAGAGATGAACAAGAATTAATAGTGGAACAATTACAACGATATGGTTCTAATTAATTTGGTGTGGATGTATTCCCTCTCTCAGAGCATCATCTCACTGCCAAGTGTGGTGGCACACACCTTTAATACGAGTTCTCAGGAGGCAGAAGCGGGCAGAGAGATAGCTGTGGATTCTAGGTCAGCCAGGGCTACGCGGTGAGACCACGTCTCAAGTAAAATAAATAGATGCATACTATTATTGCTGGAACTTTCTATTTCACGTTTCAGAGCTCGGGTAATAAAAATCAAGGAAGTGAAGCCAGTCCTCAGATAAGGAACAACCGATGAGCAGAAAGCCACCAATGGCTCGTAAGTCACTCCCTGTTGTTTAAAAGACACAGGAAAGTGCCCATAAGTGCCCAGGGATGATAACAGACTGGGTTTGCTTTCACACAGCTACCGAGCAATACAAAACACGGTTAATTCAAACACTTTAAACGCCAGGCCTCACTAGTATGTTCTTTAAATCATACACATATGCACATACAAATATGCTTTTCAAATCATGTATGTATTGAGTGAAAACCTGGCTGCCAACCAAGACAAGCAGATGATGGGAACCCAGACTTTCCTTTGCTGTCCCAAGAGTGATCCAGGATATTCTGATCCTCCACACTGGGGCGCCTCCTTTGGGTGTAAATTTCTCACAGCACCTGCTGGCATTTCTTCTAGGCTCTGCCCCACAGTTACCTGGCAACAGCCAAATATACCTGACTCAGTATAAAAGGGGCTGCTTGCCCCCTCCTCACTCTTTTGCTCTTTGGCCCTTTTCTCCCCATTCTCCTCTACCTGCCTCTATACCTGATCAAAGCCTGCCTCTACTCTCTATTCTTCCTCCTTCTCTTCCTCCTCCTCCTCCTTCCTCTCTCTCTGTCTCTGTCTCTCTCTGTGTCTCTCTCTGTCTCTGTTTCTCTCTGTCTCTCTGTCTCTGTCTCTGTCTCTGTCTCTGTCTCTGTCTCTGTCTCTCTCTCTCTCCTTTCTCTGTTTCTTCTACCCCGTCCACTCCCCTCCCCATGCCCTAAATAAACTCTATTCTATACTATTATACTATACCATGTATGGATGGTCCCTCAGGGGAAAGGGATGCCTCAGCATGGACCCACAGAGGCACCCCCTTCCCCCACACCTCTACTAAACATATCCCTGACTTCTTTTTCTTTTTTATAAAACACAATAGCACCCATCTCACAATGTTGGATTTCCAGGAAAATCAGCTCAGCTGTGGCTCTGGCTGTCAGGATAGCACTGTGCCTGGGATTGTACACATGGAACTTGAGGAAAAGAACAGACCAGAACCTTGTAACTGCTGTCTAGGGCTGACCTCAGCTCAGCCAAGATACACAGTTATTCTTGCCTCTGCTTAGCTTCTAGATAGGGAAGTCTGTTTCTAAGAGCATATTAATGTCTGGCTCTAGCAACCATCTACTTTCTTCAAAAGCTTCTCTCTATATTTTTTAAAGTACTAACTTGGTAAAAAAAATAAACTTTCTGAAATATTTTAAATTTCGGAGTAACTTACAATCACTCCACTAAATGCCCAGTTTCTACCAACCAGTGAAAACAAATGGTTATTGGATAATGGAATTAATTTTCTCTTCAGCTTCTGTGGGAAAGCACATGATTTTAAGGGTTATCTCAGATCGGCCTAGTGACCCTAGCTGGCATGTTGTCCCATCAGACGCTCTAGGAAACTGAAAACTTGAATAGCTACTTCCTAGGCCGCCTGCCCCAGTTTGACAGCACCAGACTCATCTCCGTTCTTATTCTAAGTACAGGGATCCAACCTCGCTTTTCAAAAGCGTATTAACAAAGCCTTGCAATTATAGTCGCCTTCTGACTCATTTGTGGATACCCGTGTAGAAACAACAGCTCCTCCCTCTGCTGAGAAATGCTCTACTAAGTGTGAGAGAGCCACAGGAAGTAAAACGCAGGTCTCAGCTGGTCTCGGCCAAAGAAGCCAAAAGAATTCCGTAGTGTGGTTCTTTAAGCAAAGCCACCAGATCGCTCCCCCCTAAAACAAACTCCCCCAAATCTTCTGTGCGGGCTGTTTCAACGCCTTATCAATGTTCCCATATTTCCTGGCTCCTGAGTCATACTGTCAAGTTCAAGTGGAGAAGTGCCCATTCTGATGTGCTTGAGAAAGTGGCAACCAAACGGAAAAGAAGCACCTCCATTCAATAAAACAATAAAACTGACTACACCAGTCATTTCTGAAGCACTTCTGATAAAGCCTTAGATTCTCAAAGACTTAAAAAGCTTTTGGCTCTAGGAGTGAAACCCAAAGCCGCGTCCTGAAGGTACCTAGAGGCGCAGAGGGAACCACACCCCAAACCCACCTGCTGCTGGGCAGCATCCCTGCCCTGGGCCAGTGAGGTCCGCCACTCCAGCCAGCCCCGCACCCGGGTCCCCGATGCCCAAAGAGTTTGAGAACCAAAGCACACTCCCGTGACGAAACGAACCGTGATCCGGCGGGGCGCTGATCCAGCGTCCGGACGCCGGGAGGACACGCAATGCTCGCGTCCCGGAGGCTCTGCCTCTTCTGCTTCTTGATGGCCAGGGCTGCGCTTCTCAG
>NC_141534.1:8682500-8690000 GCF_021556685.1 Rattus norvegicus
TCAGAAAGCAGAGTCCTGAGGTACAGAGCAGTGAATGCCAAAGTCCCAAGGGCACTTCTCTGGAAATACTACCTTCAAAGTCTTAGCTTGCCTGCCTGGAAATTCTCTGAAATACCTTCAGGGTCTTTTGCTGACTTGAGGATTAGAAGCTGTCTTCTTTGTACCCATTAATCTCTTGAGCAAACAGTTGCTGGGCCACACCCTTTGCAGTCACGCCCAAACACAGATCTTTCATTCTATACATGGTCAGGCTGAGAGCTTTCCAAATCCTCCCTTTCTGCTTCCCTTTTAATTATGAATTCCACAGCTAAATCACTTCTGTTTTCTTTCCTTACTGTATGTGATCGAACTCAGCTGCAGGGTACCTTGAGTTCTTCCTGGCTTAGATAGTCTTTCTACCATATCTCGGTCTATTGCTCTTAAAGTCTGCCCACTGCAAAATTCTAGCATGCAGACAAGCCCTGCTAAGCTCCGTGCAGTTGCGTACAAACTCCAACTTCTAATACCATTTCTTCTCATTTCCCTCTGGAATCCAGGTGGAATGACCATCTGTTATCTGTATTTCTGCATTTTGAGCACAGGTATTTTAATAGAGGTAGGCGGTCACACACCACTTCACAATGGAGATACATTTCTAGGAGCGTGTGGCTATGTACAGTTTTGTTGAGCTAAGAGCACAGAGAACACTTACACACATCTAAACCTATCCACAGTATAGTCAGTCACTTAGTGTCCTCTGGGCGAGCTGGAGACTGGAACCTGGCCAGGCTGGAGAATGGTGAACAAGAGATGTATGAAGCCGTGGCCAGCATAATGCTGCTGCTTTCTAATATCATAATTTTTAGTATATAGGAACACACTAAAATAAAGCTAAGAAGTATGCTATAAGCACATAAATCGGCAACCCAGTCACTTGCTGCCATTAAGAAGCACTTTGTGCTAGACATTCTGCGTGCGCTATGCTTTTATACAGTTGTCAGGAAATGGGTTGGCTTAGGTCGTCAGCACCACTGCCAATACGTCAGCAGCGGGTTCTGTCACAATCCCATGGAAGCAATGCCATTGTTAGCCGATACTTGTTTTCCTGTTCAACTGGAAACCATCATTATATATGCAGTCTACTCTTGATCAGCATCGTATTGTATGGCCCAGGACAATCATTCCTAAGATTATTTAAGATTTGCCTCATGTTCTTGTCTTCTTAGCCCCAGTCAGAATTTGTCTTCCTCCGTTAACAATCTAGAGTTGTTTCTAGCTTGATTCTCCAATTTTCTCCTGCCTCTACCCTTTACCCAGCTCTAAAGAGGCATGTGTGCCTTCACAAGCGCGTCTTTGATTTATTTCTTTGTTAGAGCAACAGCCACACTTCTCTGGTTTAGGGTTTTTGTCTTTGTTTTATTCTTTTGTTGTTTTGGTGCTTCTATAACAGGATATCCGAGACCAGATTCATCTAGACTGAGATTTCATTGTTACAGTCTGGAGGCTGGAAAGTCCAAGGTGAGCTGTCCGTGTTTGCTGCAGCGCCCATAGTAGGGAGACAACTACGAGTGAATGTGATCAAGAGAATCTCTTCCTTCCACATGTAACACAGTTCCAATAACCTGCCCATTCTCATAGAAGCAGCATTAACCTATTTACTAGGGCAGAGCTCTGATGACCACATCACAACTTCAAGGTCCCGTCTCTCAACATGGCCCTACGGGAGAGCAGCAGCACAGTGGTTCTAAACTTCCATTGACTGGTCAAGAACAGACAAGGCATTCGATGAGCTCTACCAGCTTGCTACTCTGCTGCCTAATGGACAAGAACGGAGTCCTACAGGGGGTGCCCCAGTCACGAGCAAGTGCCCAAGCCAGGACAGAAGATGGCTTTGTTCTTACTTGCCAGCTTGGCCGTCTCTGTATGCTGCCACAATAGAGAAATCATCCAGGGAAGAAACTTCTAATTTTAATAATAAACCTTACATGCTAGTTTTTTTCCTTTTTCTGTTTTTTTTTCCAATTTCCACCCTCTTTCCAAGTTCTTTAGATTAGAGATCAAGAATCCCAGACATCGAGTGTTGAAGTCAGACTTAACTTTGTACACTGTCAACATCATCTCACCCTGATGAATTAAGAAATATTCCCTGTTGGCCAATGTGTATTGACCTCAAAATTCGCAGAGTGATTTTGAGTTTTTAAAGCATTATCATGTATTCTCTAAAGAAAGAAATGGAGGCTTTAAAAAAATATATACAGCATGAGTCATTACACTTTAAAGAAAAGTTTAATAGTAAAATTTTATTAAATAAATACATAGGGCTTGAGTTATTTCTTCTCAGTGAAAAGCAAAGCTCTACCTTACAACATTATTTCACAGCTCAGGAGAAAAGTAAAACCTTGTGAGGCTTCTGGGGAGAAGGCAGAGTGAAAAGCACTGGGCATGCCCCGTCTCAGCCCCATTGCAAGAACAGAGTCTGCTTGATGGAACTGCTATGGATCAAGGGCTTGCCTTTTCTAGGAGAAGGCTTGATCCGTAAAATAAAGTCATCAATGTCATCTCTTAGCACAGTCACAGTTTCACTTTCCCTCCCCATGCTCCAAGCTCAATCTGCACGTGACTTGTGGTATCTGAGATGGGCAGCAAGGATCCCATTCTCCAGCCATCTGGGGGCTGTGCTCTGACCATTGGTTGGTGTCTCTAATCCAAAGAGTGCGGGCAAAGAGGTAAATGGCCTCTGGCATTGCGCCTTCCCCCAGCGATCTCCCAGGTTGGCTTGATCTTCTAGGCTGGCTCTTGGAGATTTTAAAAAGTGAACCCTTTGTTTTTTTTTTTATCTTTTTTTCCTGTAGGACAATCAAATACTAGAATCATGACATTCGAAAGATACTACGTATCTGGGAAAACTGAGAAATAAGTCTGTATTCCTAGAGCAAGGCACAGAGACCTGGCAGAGCAGTCAAACCTTCCTAGTGACATTTTAACACAGCTCCTAATGTTGCAGTGACCTCTAGCCATAAAATTATTTTTATTGCTACTTTGTAACTGCGATTTTGCTACCATCATAAACACAAGGTAATAGGCAGATGGTCTTAGGTGACCCCTGTGAAAGAGTATTTTGACCCCAAGGGGGTGGCTATGCACAGGTTGAAGGCCATTACCTTAGAGGATCTTGTGCTGGTCAAGGGCTCAAAGGCAGTCACAAGTTTTAAAACTCAGCAAACTCTGGGGAAGGAGGAGAATCCAGTTTCTGGAGTCATTACACCGTTAGATTTGGATGCCTAGTTTAAAACAAGACAGCAACAGCTTCTTTTGAGATTTATATAATGTGTCTGAGTGTTTGGCCTGCACGTATGTCTGTGCGTCATTTGCACACCAATGTCCACAGAGTTCGGAGGAGGGCGTTGAATGTGCTGGAACTGGGGCTTTGGATGGTTGCAAGCCACCATGTGGTTGCTGGGATTTGAACCCAGGTCCTCTGCAAGAGCAGCCAGTGCTCTTAACCTCTGAGCCACTGCTTTAGCCCCAGCATGCCTAGTTTTCAACAAGAAAACCACAAGGCATATGGTGAAATAAAGCAGTGTGCTCATTCAAAAGGAAAAATAAAATTAATCGTCCCTGAAAAGGATTTCATGACAGGCCTTCTGGACAGATCTAGTAGACAAAAACCATCTACTAGGCGTAACGGTCTTAACGTGCACAAAGAACCAAAGGCAACACCGAAACAGTCAAGACCAGGAAGTATGGGAGAAGGGAAACAGCCGCAAGGAGACGGAATTCCTAACAGAAACCAAAAATAGACTGTGACTGAAAAACAGAACTTAAAAAGGAACACTTTCCTAGAAGGTTTCTGGGACACAGTTGATCAGGGAGAAGAATTTGGAAATGGGAGGAGAGAAGTGGTCCATTTGGAAAAACCAGGCAGTTGAAACGATTGAAGGGGTTAGGAGAAAGGTCTCAGTTGGTAAATGTCTGCTGGGCATCCCACATAAACGCTGGGCATTCACTTTTGGCCCAGTGCTGACGAGGTGGATTCAGACAGGCGCCTGAGGTTTGCTGGTCAGCCAGCCCACCCCAACTGGGCACCCAGGCCAGTGCAAAATCCTACCTCAAACGAACAAAGAAACAAAGAACAAAAAAAAAAAAAACAGGCAAAACGGGGCTGGAGAAACGGCTCAGCGGTTAAGAGCATTGACTGCTCTTCCAGAGGTCCTGACTTCAATTCCCAGCAACCACATGGTGGCTCGCAACCATCTGTAATGAGATCCGATGCCCTTTTCTGGTGTGTCTGAAGACAGCGACAGTGTACTTATATATAATAAATAAATAAATAAATAAAAACATGCAGACAGAACAAAAAACCACCCCCAACAAAAAAACAAGGCTGGCTATCCTCTTAGCAAACACACACACACACACACACACACACACACACACACACACGAACGGAAACGTACAAAGAAGAAAATGAAACAGTGCCTAAGGGACCTGCAGAAGTGCATCAGGCAGCTCTATTAGTGTTGTGCTTTGGAAAAACACCTGACAGAAGGAACTCAAGGAGAGGTTTATTTTAGCTTCCCAGGTCTTAGAGGTACGTTCAGTCCATTACGGCAGGGAAGGTGTGGTAACCAGAGTGTGAGGGTGATAGTGACAGCTGCATGAAAGGGTAGTGAGAAGCGAATGCCGGTTCTTTCTCAGCATTCTTTTGAACTCTGCAGGATACAAGCCCACGGGATGGTGTGAGCCACATTCAGGGTGGGTCTTCCCTTGCTTACTCAAATCTTTATGAAAATACTTTGGTAGACCTCCCCAGACGTGTGCTTCCACGGTGATTCTAAATAGTCAGGTTGACGGTGAAGGTTAATCATCACGCCAATGAGTATATACATTGTGGGAGGAAACATTCATTCTGGATTAAAAGAAAAGAGCCGAGAGGATTAACAACGGTAATGCCTGAAAAAATCCCCCAATTTAATGTCATAGGTATAGACACTCAAGAAATGCAACAAAGCCTAAGGGAGATGAATCTAAAAAGACCGAACTCAGACAAAATCAAACTTCCAAAAGAAGAGGAATCTTGAAAGCAGCTGGGAAAGGGGTAAGCCACGTACAAGGGACTCCCCAGTAAGGCCACCTGCAGTTTTCATAGAAACTTTCACGGGCAGAAGACGATATGTTCAAAATGTCTTAAAAATAGCCAACCAAATAAACAAGGAAACATCAGCCAGGAATCCAATGTCCTTTAAAAGTAAGAGAGAAGTGAAGAAATTCCTAGCTAAAGGAATTTGCTATGTTTATCCTGTAAGAATGCTCAAGGGAACTCCTGAGAGGGAATGAGGGACCTTAAGCAGTAACTCAGACCTCTCTGAAGAAATAAAGATGTAATATAGAGGTAACCACGTGGGCAATGACAAAAGTTGGTATTTATACAACTTTAGCTTCTAAGAGTTTTTTCCTTCCCAACGTAATTTAAGAGAATGATTAGTTTCTATTTGTGGGTACAAGGTTTCTGTAAAAACATAGTCCTGTGATGTCAAAAAGAAAAAGGTTCATGGCGGTGTGGCTTGAATCTCAGCATCAAGGAGGCAGAGCTAGTAAATGTCTGAGTTTGAAGTCAGCCTTGATTGCCAAGGGAGTATACATTACCATCTCATCTCAACAAACAAAAAAGAGAGGACGGTATGCCAGGACAACAAGATGGTTTAGTGGGTAAAGTACTCGCGGCCAAGCGTGATGGCCTGTGTCTGGTCTTTGGGACCCACATATACAAAATGAATAAATAATAACAACTATCTAAATAAATAAATGTAAAAAAGAAAGTCTTGGAAACAGCTATTAAAGGAACAAAAGTCTTCGTACATTACAGAAGATGCCATAAATTCAAATTAGAGTGTTATGACTTTAGCATGTTGAATGGAATTCTTATGGTAATCACAAGGCTCATAGCTATAAAATGTATATAAAAAGAAAATAAGAAAGGAATTTAAATATTCCACCATAAAATTCAACAAAAGGGAAATTAAAAAAAGCAATATAGGAAATAAAAAAAAAGAACCCAAAGACAAATTGCAAATAAATAGTAAAATGAAGACAATCCCTCAGCAACTAGTTTGCATGTGAATAGAGTAAACACTTCCGCCAAATTCTAGAGATTTAAAAGTAGATGGGACATGATCCAGCCAGATGATACCTATAAAGTACTCATCTTGGACCTAAACAAACAAATAGCTTTGAAAATCAAAGAACACAAAATAATGTATCTTGAAAAAGTCATTTGAAAAGAGCAAGAATTGTCATACTAATGTCATGCAAAATGGACTTTAAATCAAAAAGTTCTCAGGAGACAAGGAAGGATATTATACATTAATAAAAAGTGCAACGAGGAAAAGAGATATGGCAATTATTAGCCTAACATTAGATCCTTCAAAATATAGGGGAAAAAAAAACCTAAAAGAATAAACCAACGAAAATGAGAGCATAACATACCAAGACCTGGGAAATGCAGCAAAGGCAGACGTAACGAGAAATTTATAGCTGTAAAGGTTTATGTTAAAGTAAAATCAAAAAGAAGCCAGATGAGCTGCCTGGCACTTGCAGTCCCAGCAGGAGAAGGCAGAGGTGGGGGGGTGCACTTCAGGTTCAAGGCCAATTTGGTCTACACAGGAAGTTCTAGTCAAGTTTGCATAGCAAGCTCTTGTCTTAGGAAACCCCTAAAATGAAATCAAACCAACATCCTAATTTGGGAACTTACCAGAAGCAGGACAAATCCTTGCTACTAATTTGCTTTAGCCAGATAATTTTTATCACTGCAACAGAAAAGTATACAAGACAAAGAGTTCGTCTTAGTTCTTAACTTGGATGCATTTAGAATGACTTTGAGTTGGTCGAACACACATCTGGGTTTGAGGGTGTTTGCAGATGGTTACATCAGGGCGAGAGACCCACCCTGAATATGGGAAGCCTCGTTCATCTACTCAGGCTGAGGGTTCAGATAATAAAAGGTGACAAAGGGAGAAAGCCAGCTCAGAATACTCGAGCCTTCCATGTACAGCTTTGTCTGCTTCCTGGCCACCATGATACGAGCTTATCTTCTGTGCCCTGCCCTCAAATGTATGTCTTCATACCTCTAAATTATGAGGCCAAACAAATCCTTCCTCCCTTAATTTGTTTCTGCTGGGCATTTGTTGATCATAGAAGAAAAAAATACAGCAACAAATTAAAAATGGGAATGAATGACATTTCTCCAAAGACAATATGTTAAGGGTCAATGAGCACTTGAAAAGTTTTTTTAAGCATCATAAATCATTAAATAGATGCACATAAAAATAACAATGACATATCACTTTATAGTTAGGACTGTCCCCTCCCTTCCCATGGTTTGGTGGAGACTGGGGAAATGGGCCTCTTTTTTGAACAATGTTTGTAGGTAGAAAACTGTACAATTGGCATAGAAAACCTCACGGTGGCTTCTCAAAAATGTGAAAACAGAACTAGTATATGACCCAGCAATTTTGCTTCTGA
>NC_141534.1:8695000-8702500 GCF_021556685.1 Rattus norvegicus
GGTCCCTCCCTTTCCCAGCGAATGCTCCCATTGCGTCTGTTCTCTAGCCCCCAAAGGCTTATTTTTAGAGGCCCATATTGGTCTCCTCTGGTTAAGGGCATGACAGAGTTTTTAAGTTGATTCTGTTTGAAATAGAAACACATTCTGGCCCTGCCACCAGCAGTCCTGAAAGCCCGAAACAAACCCTCCCTTCTTGTCCCATTTCTTGAACAAGCTTCGCTATTAGGCAAGGTCCCAGAGTGGTGGCGTTGGCACTCGGGGAGCAAACACTGCCATTCAGACAGTGAGCCACGGAATTCAGGGAGCAAAGCCATCTCCCCTCTGTGCTCCCAGTCACCGAGAAACTCTGGAAAACAGTGAGAGGAACGGGGCCAAGTCACTGGTTACCCTCAGGATAGCCAGCTGGCCTTTTTCACAAATAAAAGCCACTTCTGTCTGCTGGATCCCTTCACCCTCTTTGGCCCCTAATACTAACACTGGCACGCTCCGCAGCGGACAGAACCGTCTGTGGTAATAGCAGTTGCCGGGACTGCCGTTCAGGGAGGAAGATACAGAACCCCCACACTTAGGTTGAATTCGAGCCTAAAGTCGCCATAGTCCTTCAAAATTGTGATTTCAAAGACCAGAAAGAGGAAAGGGCTTCTGGAAAGGGAAAGGATAGACAAGGGAACTTCTGGGCCTCTTAGTACCAACAACTCCTATAGTTGAGGGGTTAATGCTACTTACAGGTGGCAGTAAATCTCAAAGCTTCACCTGCAAATAATCAACTGTACGTTGACAGTGGGAAATGGAGCCCTCCACACCAACCACTGGGTCCCGGCTGTCTTGACCTTCCCCAAACTATCTCAGCTTGGAAAACTGTCTGTAACCTGCACCCACCACCTGCCCAGCACACACACACCCTCCTTCCCATGTTCCTTTAGGTTTAGAACACTTCTGACCCAAAGAAACACTCCAAAATCAGAAGCATTTTGACCACCAGCATGGCCACACGTGATGTATTGCAGACCAAACACAGGTGCATGGAAAGCTTTGTATAAACTGCCTTCAGGCTAGTGTGTCTTAAGCATACATGTACATACCATACACATACACATATCTGCAATATTTCTGGTCCCAATAATTTTAGATATGGGATTTTGAGCCTGTACCATTGTCCGTGTAGACTCTAGTGCCTCGGTTTTATTTTGGTGCCAATCATTTTCTCAGCTTCATTAATTATCCCTCATGCCATTCTCCTATTAGTCCCTTCCTCCCAGGAGCCCTAATTATCCTGCCACTGTCTGTTCTTCCTGGTCTCCCTCCATTCATCTTGCACAATGACTGTAAAAATGTTCACTTCACGGCACTCTGTTTTTCTCTACTGGATACATGTCTACCTTGCCTTTGATGACACAGAAAGCTCCTATTAAAAACAAAAATGCAACAGAAAAGCCAATCCTGCCAGGCAAGGTGGCGCAGTACTTGGGAAACAGAGACAGGCAGATTTCTGAGTTTGAAGACAGCTGGCCTGGTTTATAGAGGAAGTTTCTAGATGCTAGAGCTATACAGAGAGGCTCTGCTCACTTAAAAAAAAAAAAAGGCTAGAAGCCATGGGAAAGGGGTAGGAAAAAAGGTGGGGAACACAGCTGCGTTACTTCCCAGAAACTTTCCAATTCCCGCTCCCAGACTCTCAGGCTTGGCTGTTCCCAGATTTCTGAGCATCTGTATGATCGATTCCTTTCATCCTCCAATCTTAACTGGCTTGAACCATAACCCCTCTACATCTGTCACCTTTGTTGCTCCATCTTGTCAATCCCCATCAGAGACTGTGTTTCTGGTTAGAGCCTCCGGCCATAAACAAGGCGAGCTCTACATCTCATCCCTCCCCCTTCGCCTCTATGCAGCAGAACTCAACCCGCAAGGCATCTTCTTGGCAACATTGTTCCCACCCAGACCAGTCCCACTGAGTCATAGGTCTTTTCTGGGTGGGTGAGGCTGATAAACAACACTGGATAAGCCTGGTGTTAGCTCATGCCACAGAGACATTCTTTTTATACTGAAGTCTTCATCCCGAGAGGCTTCAAACACTTCAGAATGATTTCTTTTTCTGCAACACCCAAAGCCAGAAGCAGACAACTCCCGTGGAGACGAATAATCGTGATCGGCGTTCTGATCCTCGTGATTCTGAGGACAGACAGTTGAGCTCCCTGGCAGATCCTCCCTATTCGCCCTAGGCACGCAAGGACACAAATTCCCAAATCAGGAGAAAAGATATTTACCTGAGCTCTGGCTGCCAGTCTGGCTGCCATTTGGTTTGAGTCGAAGACGCGCCGAGAGGTCTGATTTTTGCAGAAATTAATATGTCGCTGGGCAGCGGTTTCGTTAAACCTCCTCATACAGTAAGGGCATTGAATATAATCTGGATGGGAATGGACCAACAAACCATGATTAACGCTGCAAAAACAACCGTGGAATGAAACTATCTGAGATGGATTAATAGGCTGTAAACTGCAGCAACACCGAAGTACAAGGTCCCAGACTGTGGTTTGAGACGGCCTAACCCAAAAGGGGAAGCCTAAATAAAGACATGGTGGGGGCGGGGGGGGGAGAAAAGGCATCCTCTAGGCCTTTATTTCAACCAAGAACATCCCTTTAAAACGTTTGCATAACATCTTTTTTACATGATAGATCAATTATATTTAGGAACGTCAAAATTGCAGCTGTGTGTAGACGCTGAGGTCACAGCAGGCTAGCTTTGGTGGTAAGATTGTTCGTGGATGACCCACAAGAAGATGGTACTAGTTGAGACAGAAGGTTTTTCAGAGAGTTACAGAGTTACAGGGAGTTGTTATTTAGTTTCAAAATATGGGTGGGTGGCAGTGGTGATGTTGGACTCTGATATCATAGTCATTAGCGACAAGAATGTATTTTTGCAGTGCCTCATTTTTTGTTTTATTTTGGGTTTTTTTTTTTGATTAATTTACATGAGGAGGCAAATGCGATACTCAGGAAGGGAAAATATATAAAGAGAGTAGGGGAAGAGCTGATAGGGGGGTTAAAAGTTGAAGACCAGTCAGGGAAGGCTGGTGGGAAAGCAGCTTTAGAACCAGCTTCAGTTTCCCAGGCAGCTTCTCGTGATCCTAGCTGGTCTGTGGTTCTGTATAGCACCTTGTCAAATTTTCTTTCATGTTTTATTATCAGATATAACTGGCTAGTGAAAGACATGGGAATCGGGAAAGATCTGAGGTCGTCTTGTACCATGGAAGATTCTCATAAGCAAAGTTGGGCCTCTGCCTATCTTCTCTAAGCACGGAGGGATTAGGGTCAGCTTTGTTCTTGACTTCGACATCTTTAGGGGATAGCCGAGGGGATATGAGTGACGTCAAGAGTTTCTTCCCAGAAAGGGTCTGAGCTGTATCACCCTTACACTTTAGGATGGAAGTTTACATTATTGAATAGTCAAAATTCCTACACGTACAGCCATGTCTTGAGAGACAGAGTTCTTTTATTTTTTTAAACCCTATTTTAAGCCCTATCGTGAAGCAGTTTGCAGAGTTTTCTATTTAAACAGATTTCTTCTGAAAACGTATTCTCCTCAAATGTAAAAGTTATAAACGTTTAGAGACGATCTGGTAAAATCAAAATTTTATTTCCCATTCTGGAAAACAGCACTAATCATTTATTAAATGCCTGCTATAGGCCACACATTGATTTTTACACAAAGATGCAATGTCTCTGTGGTCAGGGAACACGTATTTGAATGCAGAAACAAGAAACGAAAAATGAAAATTTCACACAGTGATGAATGGCTTTTAAAAAAGCCCAACCACTGGACAGCATTAAGAAATAATGATGAGGGCTTGGGGATTTAGCTCAGTGGTAGAGCGCTTGCCTAGCAAGCGCAAGGTCCTGGGTTCGGTCCCCAGCTCCAAAAAAAAAAAAAAAAAAAAGAAAAGAAAAAGAAAAAAGAAAAAAGAAAAAAAAAGAGAGAAATAATGATGAGCTTAGTTCTAGGGCCTGTCTGACTGGTTCTGAGCCCAAGTTCTTCCCTTGCTACGCTTAGGAACTTGGAGGAGTTGCTCAACTTGCACAGGTCCCCATCTCCTCAGCACAACCATATCACCCCTTTCATCAGGGTGTTGTGAAAGTTAACAGACAATCCACACAAGAGCTTGGCACCACGGGAAGGGCGGGACGTAGGAGAATGTTATAGTCTCGCTGTACGGAAACAGGTCCAGCAAGCATATGCTTCCAACTCCTAAACAAGCCAGCAACTGCTTAGAAACTAGAATGAGCCAAGACGATTCAGAACCCACCCACCGTGCTGTAGAAAACCTATCTAGAAATGGACATCCAGCATGTTAACTGTTTCTTGCCTTTTCCAGGTGGGAAAGGAGTCTTAGAGCAGACACATTGATCCCATAGAACCTACTCAGGTCAGTCGAAGGCAATGATTTATCATCGGAACTGAATTCCATTAGTTCTTCTATTCATTGCTGCCCTTCTGTGCGCCTCTAATTGCATACCACCACGGAGGCAACAGGGTTTGAATATATCTTCCTGCCAACCAAAGTCTCTGAGATAATGAGGCAAACACACTCTCCAATTAGTAAGGAAGCACTAGATCCCCTGAGACCCCTAGGAGGAATGAGAAGCCAGGGCATGGGAGTATAGTACAAAGAACAGACAGAGTGGAAGATCCCGTGGTGAGGTATTCGGGGTTGCTGTTAGAATTTACATCAAGTCGTCTGAACACAGTGTGTCACAGCTACATGTTATATCCTAGTCTCGAATGGAATAATCTTTCTTCATTTATTAATTGTGAACTCACCAAAAATTACTGTGTCCTATTTATTTCTATTGAAAATAATTTCAAAGCCTAGAGTGACAATTATTGCACTGCCAAAGGAGAGTTCAAAAATTGGACCACAAAAGTATTCTGATAGGAAAGGTGGTTACCAGATCTCCTGTAAAATTAAGGTAGTCAAATAAAAAGTATTTTCAACGCAAAAATTACCCAGAGATCCTTTTCGCAGCCTATGAGATGCTGACCACCACTCTATCATAGAATGAACCCAATCCTAAGTGCTATAAATTATGGCTCCTATAAAATCTTGCAATGGTATGGAGATGTGAATCTTTAGCAGACTTGGTTAAACCAGTCAGAACTAGAATAAACATATACAGGTCATCTGAGTCCTAGAAATGGGGAAATCATCCTGATAAGTAAAAGGAAATTGCTTGCAAACTCATGCACATTAGGTCATATTATATATAAAATTCTCCTTTTATGTGCATATACATTTGCTAGTACATGAGCCTATGAATTCAGGTTAACATAAAGTCCTCTCAAGTGCAATGAGAACATGCTAAAGTGAGGTATTGTTTAGTTGTTATTGCTAGTAAGGAATTTAATTAAAAAATTGTATTTTAGCATAAAAAAATCCAAAAGGAAGAAAATCAATCGAGCGTGTGATGACTCCTGTGAGGAGAATTTCTTTAAAGAGTAACAATAATCCTGTAATTTTAGAGACCACTGGGTAAGGAAAGAAAATCACGAAACCCATCTGACATGGTTTTACTTCATTAAGTAACCATAAGGTAGCCAGCAGCGTGCAGCCTCTGATGTTGGAAAGAAACAGTTTCTCATAAGAGGTATGTTTTTGTTCTGTGGCTATGACTCAGACAGCAAAACAGTTACCTTTCATTGTACAATGAAGCAAGTTGGATGCCCCAAACCCAGATAGAAGTGTTGTGTGCAGTGGCACGAGCTAGTGACCGCAACACTGCCTGTGGGTAGGCAGAAAGGAGGATGGCTGGGACTCATTGGTCAGCAGGTCTAATCTAGTCAGTGAGCCGCTGGCCAATGAGAGACTCCCTCAAAATAGGTGGATGGTCTTCTCTAGGGCAACAGATGAGTTTCTTCTCTGACTTGCATCCTCATATGCATGGCCATAAGCACACCTATCCAAACACATATGCACATACAAGCATATATTTCTCTGATACTTTGTTACTGGCCTGGTAGACAGATCTTTGCATTAAAGGTATTAAGATGATACATTATGGTTGGGGATTTAGCTCAGTGGTAGAGCGCTTGCCTAGGAAGCGTAAGGCCCTGGGTTCGGTCCCCAGCTCCGAAAAAAAAAAGAACCAAAAAAAAAAAAAAGATGATACATTATATTAAGCTACATTTTTGTTAATGTGCAGCAAAACAAAGCAGTTATTAAGATTATTTTCTGGTACAGCAGATGATTTAAATTCTACCAGGTATGTGCTTACACCGTGGCTTGTTTTTAGACTTTTGAAGTGAACTCTTTGGAAGATTAATTTACATAATAAAACACATTTGTTTTAAGTGGGCAATTCTGCGCATCTTGACAAATGTGTGCATTTGCTTAATCACTCCAATTAAAATGTAAAACATCTTACCCCCATTTTTTTTTTCTCACGCTGCCTTTCAGACACAATTCTCCAGATGCAGCCCTGGTCAAATATCAGTGACCTCTTTTCCTGTTGCCACAGACAAGTTTTACTGGCTCTGTGGTTTCGATACTAGAGAACCCATCTTGCTCGAGTACAGTGGTTCTGTCGAATAGATTCATCTGTACTTCACAGCTTGTTTTCCTTCATGCCGGTTGGCAGACATTTTCAGTTAAGGAAACAGAACACAGGGATTGCCTTGTTTCATGTTTGCATCAGCAGTGGATATGACGTATAGGAGCTACAGATTCCAATCATATTGTAGGGGCTCAATTTTAATCATACACGTGAGTGTTGTGCTGTCAATGTGACACATACTAGGAATACCTGAAAAGAGGAACCTTCAACTGAGAAAATACTTCGATCAGACTGCCCTGTGGTCAAGCCTGTGGGTCTTTTTTTTTTTTTTTTAATTCATGATTGATGTAGGGAGTCTCTGCTCACTATGCCACTTCTATACAGATGGCCCTGGCTTGTATAAGAAACCAAGCCGGGGTTGGGGATTTAGCTCAGTGGTAGAGCACTTCCCTAGCAAATGCAAGGCCCTGGGTTCGGTCCCCAGCTCCGAAAAAAAGAAAAGAAAAGAAAAAAAAAGAGCAAGAAACCAAGCCAACCAACTAAACAGACAATACAATCTGAGTCATCCATGGGGTTTAGCATTCTTCTATGGTTCCGGTTCAGTTCCTGCCTCAGTTCCTGTCTTGAGTTCCTGTCCCGACTTCTTTCAACAATGATGGACTGTGATTGGAATGTGTAAGCCAAATAAACCCTTTCCCCCTTAAGTTGGTCCCGGTCAGTAGTTTGTTTGTTTTTTTTTTTTTTCCAGCAATAGAATATAAAATAGAACAGAAAATGGTACAAGAGGTAGGTACAATTGCCATGACAGACCTAATGGGGTTGTTTGGGAAAGGTCTGTGGAGATGTTTGGAACTTTGAGCTGGAAAATCCATTGAGTCTTCAATGCTTAGTGGGCTGTTCTGTGGGATCTTGGAAGATAAGGGTGGTTTGAGAAATTCAGACAAGGGAGATCTGGTT
>NC_141534.1:9377500-9425000 GCF_021556685.1 Rattus norvegicus
ATTAGAAAGGAAGAAAATCAAAGAATCTCTCTATTTGAGTGTGTGTGTGTGCATGTGTGTGTGTGTGTATGTATATGTGTGTATGTGTGTGCATGTGTGTATGTGTGTGTATGTGTATGTATGTGCGTGTGTGTGTGTGTGTGTGTGTGTGTGTGTATGTGTGTGTGAACAAGTACAGAGCCCCACAGTCAGAGAGCGAGAGAGTGCAGAGAGCGAGAGACCTCGCAACACTCAGATCCAAAAGGGAAGCGTCCATCAAATTCCTTCCCTTAGGATTTGGGAAATCCTGCAAAGGAGGAGGAGGCAGAGAGATGGAGTCCAGAGCAGGGCCCTGTAAATGAGCATGGTCTGCACATACGACTCACAGAGACATGAGGCAACCCACTCTGTGCCTGCGCAGGTTTGCACCAGATGGGGTCCTGGAGCTGAACCCACAAGCTACCTCCAACTGATAACCATTTGCAAAGGAAACTCCTCCAAGAGAGTCTCACATCATAAGGGCAGGCGGCATGCCCCACAGTGGATGGCTAACAAGTACGAACTCAGTGCACCGTTGGTGGTTTCTTGTCTCATAATGCCCTGTCAGGCCCTTTCCTTTACGTTTTTGTTTTAAATATATATTCTTCTCTCTTTCTACCCTACAGATTCTGTGCATATATATATTCTAGTTTCCTGTTTTTGTGGGATTCTTGAGTGTGTTTAAGAGTGAGTCTCTCCTTCTTGTACCTTCTTTTGGATTCTTTTCACTCTGATTGTTTCATCCAATTCCAATATGCTTGTTTTTTGGTTTATATCATTGTGTTTTGTTATACTTTATTTATTATTACCCCTTAGAAGCCTGTTTGTTTCAAATGAGAGACAGACATAGAGGAGGGTAGGTCAGGATGGGAGGGGAGATGAGGGGAGGCACTGTGAAGAGTAGAGAGAGAAAACCATAATCGGGATTTATTGTGTGAGAAAAACCCATTTTCGATCAATGAAAAAATGATGAATCTATAAATAACGTTCTCTTTATCCTATGAATTCTGACAAAGTCATTTTGAAGTTGGCATGTTTCTATGAAAAGTTCTGATTTTGTAAGCTGATGTTATGTGTTGTTTTCCCTAGCTTTAAAACATCTTTTTGATAGCTTTCTAGGCCATCTATATTTATTGACATTAGGTCCTTAATTATCTCCACTGAGTCACGTGAGGATAACTAACTACCAGCCTCTTGAGTTGCCCACATGGTCTGTTCCTTTCTTCCCTTCCAACCTCAGCTTGTGATCCCCACACTCCAACTGGCAGTGTGGTTCTTCTTAAAATTCCCTGAGCTCTTTTCTTGTTCCAGGGACAAGGAGCTTTTCTGCCCTTGGCCAGGAATGCTATCCTCCACTGTCCCATGGCTGCACTCCCTACTCCTATGAGCCTGGCTTACATGGTACCTCTACAGGGCGTTTCCAATAAGCACTTCACTGTGCTGGCATCACCGATCACACACCACAAGAGAGAACAGACTCCTGTCTTCTGTTGTGTCCGATCGTTCACTGTGTGGCTCCTCTGTAAGAAGGGAAGGGCCAGAGAAAAGGAACTCCGGTTCATTTGTTGCTTGTTCCCTATAAATGGCGCGCAGAGGGTACTTAATGCAAATTTTGAGAAATAAATTATGATAGCAGTTATATGTGTAATCTCTTGAATCGCCCACAAGGACAAAACCATTTCAATGTGGTCGGTTTTCTTCCTGTTGGCCGAACAGTTCTCCTTTCTGCTCTCTGTGGGCGTTCTGTTTTTCAGCGTGTAAAAAAAGGAACACTCTTCCCCCAGGCTGTGCTCACAAGGCCGTCCTTCTCAGAGCTTTATGAGAAGGACTCTTCTTCACCTGCCTCTCACCCTACAATGAACCTTTAGACTTCTAGATCACAAAGAAGCACTAAATGCTCCCTTTCCTGAAGTCGACCGAGGATAAGAATTCTGAGACATAGAGATGGAACTGACAAAAGTGGGAAATACTCCTAACATAAACCCTGCTCATCAAGAAAGCTGCCCGAAAGCTGCTGGAGCAGTGGATCATGGGGGCAGCTCCAAGAATAGAAGCAAGGTCTTGTCTCCTCCTGGCTGAGTAAACAGTACAGAGAGCACTTGGAGGTACTAACCCCTGAGGAACGTTAAATGACCCTGACGAAGAACATGAGGTCTCCATGCACAAGAATGCCGGGAAGACGTTCTGATATCCGTTTGGCTTCAGGTGCCACTGATGATGATGCTAAATATGGGCCCAGGCCAGCATGTCTTCTCTGTACCAGCAGATGTGGGCATTGAAAGGTCAGCAAGAAAGATTGGTGGCTGAACATCTAATGCACATTCACCTGACAAAGAATGATATACGTGTTACCAGACAGATGGGTAATGATTAAAGTCAGTCAGAGAGAAAGAAATTAGTTGAGGGTAAACAAGAACCAGTTTCTAGAGCAAGGTAATGGGAAACGGAAGAAAATCTATCTGCCCTGGCTCAGTTTCATCATCTATCTCTGGGGGAAAGGAGCTGGTCTGGAATTAAGCCACCCAAAGATGGGTAATTGCTAGAAGAGAAACCATTCGTACTGCATTAAGGAATACTGTGATAAAAATCACATAGAGGGACTGGGCTAAGAAGGCAGCTAAACAAAACAAAACAGGAAAGTTATGTGGGAATAATAATAGCTTATGATCAAATAATTCTCCATTAGACAAAGTTGACCAAAGAAGAGATATATTGCTTTTGAAACAGAATAAAATTGACAAGAGGCAAAATAAGAAATAAAGAGCTAAAGTCAAGTCATGTGAAGAATATGATAAAGTTTACTTTGGTGAAGATAGTTGGGATTTAGCTTTATGCAGTTCTGTGGAATACATAGTTTAAAAAAAAATGCTGCTTTGAAACTCCAGGTTCTAAATAAATTATTAAAACTACATCTTTAAATGTGTGGTTGAGAAGCAGAGGAAAGAAAGCATTAGAAACCAGCAAAGGAAAAAATTATAAAAAAAAAATAGTGAAAATATTGGAACAATATCAAATATAGAAATGGAAGTTCTTAAGAGACAAATGCAGGTATCAGAATCATAAGACCGTGGGTTGTGGCTGGTGGGGTAGACCTGAAGGCCCTGGACTCATTCTATGTAGTGGATGGAGCCCAGCCCACAGAGAAGCTGAGACTTCAGTAAAAGGCAAAGCTAGAGAAAGTTGTAAGAATTATTTTCCCTCCTGTATCTTCATGTGGGTGAAAGCTAGATGTGGTAGTTAAACAAGGTAAGCAAAATACAAAATTGTGTTTTATATTTATGCCAATAACCACTTGGGACTGTAGTATGTTTTCTGGCTGACCTCGTGGGGCATGCACATCTAACCTTAACAATTCCCAGTCATTGGCAGCTCTGGGTCGTAAACCTCACTGAGAATTACTCTAAGCCTTGCCTAAAGTCATGATCCTTCCTTGAAGGAAGGCCAAACATAGTACCAAGCTGGTACAAGAATGTAATGATTGGCCATGTTCTGTCAGTTCTGGAAAACTCTGAAGGTCCATTTGGCTGTTGTGGTTTGGATCTGAACATATACAGAAGCACATATGCTAAACTCTTAGTCTCGTTGTAACAGTGTTAAAGGGTGATTAGATTAGATTAGATTAGATTAGATTAGATTAGATTAGATTAGATTAGATTAGAAAGGCTCTGATCTCGACAATGAACTAACCTTTCTATGGATTCATAACTTAATGGGCTCTGGGTAGGTGGTAGAAACTATAGGCAAGTGGCTCTACTTGAAGACAGTTAGCCAGTAGGGGTTATATTCCTGAAGTGTATGCTTGTTCCTAGTTCTTCTTTCTCATTCTCTTTTACTGCTTCCTGACTGCCATACACAAACAATTCTGTTCTGTGACATGCCCCACACCACGATGTTCTTCTGATCTACAGGCCTAGACATAAAATAATGAACTGACCACAGAAACCCCCAAAACTGTTAACAAGAATAAATCCTTTCTCCCCCTTTAAAGTGATTTTCTGATACATTTTTTTTTTGCGTCTGATACTCTGACACTAGCAGTAGAACCCTCAGTATGCCTCTGTTACAATTACTATGTGGTCCAGCTTCTCCCTCTGCCTAGTGCTGCCTTCTCTTCCAAACAGGTCTCTCTCCCACAAGCATCCCCTTCCATAAAACTTTCCCTCTTCTATGCTCTAAACACAATGTGTCCCAACTCTCTTGTGCCCTCACACAGAATTTAATCTCCAAAATTACATGTTAATTAAGTTAGAAGGGTGAGATTTAATCCATGATGGTATTAGAAGTGATGTCTTTGGAGAGTAAGCAGGTTGACTGAAGGTCATTCATAGGCTGGAGCCCTTAAAGCTGAATCCTGATGACTTTGAAACAAGACTAAGAGAAAGCAGACAGACACATATATATGTGTGTTCCCAGTATTTTGTCATGTGACATTCTATATGGCCCAGTACTTATGACAGTGTGAACGCTGTCACTAAAAGAGGTCCCTAGACCTAAGAACTCCAGAATCATGAGTCAAAATAAGTATCTTTTCTTTATAATGATTTTCCCCTAGGTTGTAGTAATAAAAAGTAACGATACACCATCCCTACTCATAGGAATCCTAGGTGAAGACAATATCATCTATGTAGACATATAGAAGAGACATATTTAAGCATTAAAGTGTTTAATGCATAAGTATCTATAAACAACTGTACAAAAAATAGTCTTTTTGCAATTTCAACTTCTACTGATCAAAGGGGGGTTATGAAATTCAAGATCTTTTTTATACGTATTAAAATGTACGCCATTTTTGGTTTATACCTACTCTTATGTAACTAGAGACACTGTTTTTAAGACTTATGTATTTACACTGTGTGTACATGAGTGCTGATCTTCATGTATGTATGGGCACCACATGTGTGTCTGGTACACTTGGATGACAGAAGGGTATATTGGAACCCTTGGATCTGGAGTTGCAGATGGAGGTCTTGGATCATGGAGTTGTGAGACACCATGTTGGTGCTGAGAACTGAACCTGGGTCATCTGCAAGAGCAGTAAATGCTCTTAACCTCTGAACATTTCTCCAGCCCAGAGATAATCTAAGTATGTCATAGAATTGAATCATCTCATCACACCATAACTTAGTTCATGTATTCATTAATCAACACTCCTTATTCTCAAGTTTCATAGTAACTTCTTAGCCTGATTAACTGTCCTCAGTATTCTTTTAAAGCTATGTTTTGTCTTGGTCTCACATCTACCTATAAAGAACTGAGCCAAAAGCTACCCATAGTTCTTCATTTCTTGCAAAATAGAACCAAAACTCCCCTTGCTAAATGACTCCAAAACATGCTTCTAACACCCCACAACCTCTTCCTGGTATCATATTACTTGACTGCATTCACCTTCCCAAACTCCGACATGTTTAAGGTTCATTTGTTCATGTGTTTTAGAACCATAGCTTGCAATTAATTAAAAACAATGCTTTGAGATTCTATCTTGCTACAGTCAAAATAACTATTCTCAAGAAAAAAAAATAACAGTAAACCCTGGCAATGATGTGGAGGAACTAGAAGTCTAATTCGCTGCTGGTAGGAGCTCATACTGATGTAGCCATTAGTGCAAGTCGTATAGAGCCACTGTCAATGACCTCAACCACAGAAGAGTTTCCTTGCCACACCAACCCTGTGTGGTCCATGCTACCTGTACTTGGCCAATCACTGGTTTCTTTCCATTGCTACAAAAAATTTTTTCATTCTTAAATGGTTTTATAAAGGTCATTTTCTCAGTGCTTTAGTATGATTACCTTACAGTTGTGTAGTCTCTGTAATATGTGGGTGGGAGACTTGACAACTAGATCTTTCGGCATAACAACTGTGTTGAGGTAAACACTTCAAGCCCAATATCTGGGATTATTTTTCTGATTTTATAGATGAAAGAAAGAAGCTCAGAGAAATCAAATCACTTTCCCAGCATCGGAAAGAATAAGTATCCACCCAGAGTCTGAGGCAGACAGTGAGAACTCCAGCATCGATGCTTTTAAGGTCTGTAAACACTTCGCTGGACATAGAATGTGCTAGATATTTTCATATGGATAAATATTTCGATGTGCGAATAAATTAAATGCCAGAAGCATTCAGAAATAACTCTGAGTCCTCCAGAAAAGCCAGAAGTTGTGAAGACCACAAACAATTCAGGTGAGTGAATAGAGGTAACGGTTCTGTGTGTGCACACATACTCACATACACACCCATACTTGTGTACATACACTCATGTGTACAAAGACACACACACACACACACAGAGAAATAGAGCATTTGTGCACATACTTTAAAATTCATTAAGTTGTTGCTCTATACCAAAATGATACATGAGGCCATAAGGAAGAATAATTAAATTGAGATAAATAGTAAAAATCCATTATCTTTGTTCATCATAAGTATATTAGTGGGATTTGAAGCATCTCATTGAGGAATATTTGGCCATGTACATCCTTCTTCTAGAAAATTCCTATGTATAGGATAAAGAAGCGATACTGATTATCTTCTGCTCCTGACTTAATGTCCGAGCCTTGCCTTGCCCATACTCCTGTTTATCCAAATACGAGTTGCTCCCCAGAATATCAGCTTCTGTGGATGGGTCCTGCTGTGGTTTGCGTCTGGATTATCCCCATCAAGATGCATGTGACGCTTACTCCCTAATGTTTCCCTCATGTCTCATGCAGCCGAGATCACCCCCATCGAGCGGTCATCCTAGCATTATGGATACAAAGCTAACCTTTTTCAAGAATTCAAAGTTAGATCCATTTTAAATTGAATTCCACATCAAAATAAATAAAATAAATCATTTTCTCTTTGGCAAATGATAACAAACAAAATAATTAATCTGATGTCTATACAGCTCATATTCAGATGTGTTTTTTTATTTGAGAACGACTGTCAATCAATTAGCAGTGAGGTAAACAGCTTATTTTCTAAAGCAACCTGTAAAACCTTGCCCGTTGTAAAAGTATTAACTAATCAAACCCCTGCTGTTTCTACATTCCTCTTTGATTTTTAGTAAGGGGGGACTACTGTCTAGTTATATATACAATTACATCAACATAATTATCTAAAGGGGAGCCTCGAGTACACAGGAAAGATGTCTAGCTGAATATAACTGAAATTTAAGGTTGGGATCTGAGAATAAAATTAAGAAAAATCTAATTTACATAATCTAATAAAACTTAATTGATTAATTGAATTGTCCTTTTTCAGAAGCATCCACCATGTGATGGGGTCAATGAGACCTCACATTCAGTGATATGAAAATACCATTACTGTAAATATTATTCTAACACCAGAAGGTAAATGGTGGCTAAATGAAGGCCAGCATTCCCAGGAAAGATGAGGGAACAAGAGATAGGCGACCATAGTAATGAACAGTCTTTAGATACTCAAATGCAACAGAGCACCTACAGCTTTGTCTAAGCAACAAGGCCATCTGGTCTACCTAGCAAGCCAAACCATGCAGTATAAAATGATGCATGAAAAGCAAATCATTTATTACCTGTCAGTATCATCCAATTACCACTGCTTCTTTTGATTTCAAGTTCATCTAGAAATCTTCTGGCTTCCTTTTGGCTCTGTCAAAGTTATCTCGTTTGTAACAGAGAGCATAGATGCTCCTGTTAGCCTAAATTTCTCTTCTCATCATATATTATAAATTTTTTCTAAAACGTACTCTATAATTATTAATTAACATAAATTCCTTTGTTGAAGGGTATTTCAATAAAGAGTGATAAAGCTAAGTATCTAAGCACCGTGCCAGGGCACCAGGGAACCCACAAGTGCCTGCCTCATTGAGTTTGAATTGCTTTGGTGAGAGGAGAAAGGTTATAATTTTCTGTGTTTTGGTCATCCTAGACTACATGCATAAACAACTGGACAAATAATTTGTGTATAAGAAAGAAGAACAGCATACTCTGCTCTCAGATGACAATTGGGAACAAATATGAGGGGGCATTAATGAAGTTGTTTCATATATTTACATCAAAACCACATCGAGACTCTTATTTTCTTTTACGAGTAAAATGCCCTCTAACTTTAAGCATGTGCATCTCTAAGTGTAGGCACATTTGGAAATATGATTATTCACCGAACATAGTCATATGAGAGCATTTCTTGGGAGTTTCTTTGTAAGTTAATAAATGCTTACTATGGGAGATTTGTGTGGACTTCCTCGTTTTACTTTTAAATATTTCAGCGTGATCTCTGCTATAAGCAAAGCAGAAAGTAAAGCAACCGAAGAGGCCAACGATGCAGCTGCACATCTCATGTGTCAGCAGTCAGCCTGACAGGCCTGCAAGGCATCCTCCCTTTTCACTTAATGCATATGAATTCTCTGTCACTGCTTCAGCCACCTCATGAACTGCTGACCCATTATCATTCTTTCTTCCTCTCACCCCCCAAGTGTCTGTCTATCTATCTGTCTGCATCCCTGTCTGTCTATATGAAGCACCGTCTGTTCAATCAAGGAACAAGGGATGGTAACTATTGGTTACTAGAAGATTTGCAGTTTGAGAAGACAAGGTGAAAAAAACACAGGTTTTGATGCTGAGCTGTCAGAAGAATCAAGGAACTTGGAGAAAACCAATTCATGGGGGGTAAGTATAGCAATTCCTTCTTTCACTTCCCTTACTACCTGCATTCATTACTTTTCTGTTGCTGTGATAAAATTCCACGAACAAAAGCAACTCAGAGAAGAAAATATTTATTTTGGTTTATAGTCCCAGGAACAGAACAATGGGGCCAGGCTATGAAACTTTAAAACCCACTGTAACAGTAACTTTTATTTCCCTGAAGTAATTGTTGTTTGTGAGGCTTACTGCCCCCGTCTGCTAACCTAGGCTTAGTCCTGGAAGCGTCTAGCTCCAGACAATCTAATCTAGGCCTAGAATGTTTTAAACCTCTGAGGCTTGCTGCTGAATATGCTCACCCTTTCTTGATCTTTCTGAACTCTAGCTGGCTGGTCAACTTGGCTGTCCTGCCTCAAAACTCCTCTCCAAGCTGAGTCAATCTGGCTTCTCTCTTGGTGTCTGATTGAACTGCTCTGCTTGGCCTCATACTAACTCTGGCAATCTGTTCTAATTTCTGGCTCCTTTTCACTCTCTGACTCCTTCTGTACTCACCTGTGTCTAGCTTGTTCTCTCTCTGCAACCTGTTTCTGTAAAACTGTCCAAGTAAAACTGCCTCCCCCACCCATCTCCCTCTCTCTCTCTGCATTGCTCTCCTTAAGTAGCTTCCCTTTCCTCTCCTCCTTAGAGTTGGCCATATCCTATTCTGTCAAATCTTTCTTTGATTCATCACTTTGCCTGTCATTCAATTAGACATCAAGTGTGCTTCCATCTACAAACTAACTTTAGCTTCACTGTTTAAGATGTAAGGTTGTGGGCTGGAGAGATGGCTCAGGTGGTTAAGAGCACTAGCTGTTCTCCCAGAGGTCCTGAGTTCAAATCCCAGCAACCACACGGTGGCTCACAACCATCTGTAATGAGATCTTGTGCCCTCTTCTGGTGTGTTTGAAAACAGTTATAGTATACTCACATATAATAAATAAATAAATCTTTTTAAAAAAAGGTTTAAGGTTGTGTGCTAAGGGTGTGTCTGTATTCCAGCCAGAGGGATTAAAGGTGTGTGCTGGGGGGGGGGGGCACACAACACAACTAGAAACAGTTTTTTTTTTCCAGTAAACAACACAATCTCACAGTTCACAGTGTGATCAAATATCCTACACCAGTCCATCCTAAGTAACATATTTCCTCCTGAAAGAGTCTACCTCCTGGGGGTCCATTACCTTCTCAGATCGTACCACCAACTTTGGACCAAGTGATCAAATACATGAGCTTATGGAAGACATTTCTCATTCAAACTCCACACTATCCCTTTTGCTCGAGACTCTTTGGGCACAAACACTGCTTATCAAACACCATTGACCAAGTCCGAAATGTCAAGTACTTTTCCTGGACAGGACAGTAACAGAAAGGGAACTAGCTGCTGTGGTCTGAATGGATGGCAACACTTTTCCCTCCATTAGCACAACCTGAAGAAACAAGAGTTTCTTGTTATCTTTTTGTTATCTAAGGTCTCCAGTATGATTCAGAGTGAGGGAAATCACATGGTAGTTATTAATACGGTTACTGTGTTTAATGCTCAGCACAACTTGGTTGAATATGTCTACCTAGAAAGTTCCTGTGCACTCTGAGGGTATATAAAAGTCTAGAAAAGTTCCTGTGAGTCTCTTACATGACAAAGGC
Organism: Rattus norvegicus; assembly: GCF_021556685.1. NCBI lineage: Eukaryota > Metazoa > Chordata > Mammalia > Rodentia > Muridae > Rattus > Rattus norvegicus. The sequence continues at coordinate 9,387,793 of NC_141534.1, forward strand.
ACTTACTCAGTCAAGATTATTTCCAGGAGTCCTTTGTTGAACGACACCGTGACCCAGGAAGTTGAGGCTGTAATGAAGCTGACTATCTGATGGGACTTACCACCACCTCAAATCCCTGTCAAAAATAGTTGGATCCAAACATTACAAATTTATGAGTAGATTTAATGGCCAATGTTCTTGGTAAAGCAGATCAAACTGGCTTTTGGGAATTCATAGTAAAAATTTTTTTGACTAGGTGTAATTTATTTATTAGGATATGTGCTCAAATGGAATGTACTAGATCATTCTTGCTAAAAATATTTTTTTATGGTTGTGTAGCTTCAAACTGTGGCTTTTTAGAACCCTGCAGTGATTTTCAACGTAATACCAAATACAATTAGCTACCTTTTTCCTTCTTTAAAATAAAGCAAATCCACAGGATAAAAACTTATTTTAACATACTTTAAAAAAAATACACAGGGTAAGCCTGTGGTGCTTAAGTCTATATAATATTGCTGAAGTGAGAAGGCAAAGTAGGAAATATTTTTCTTTCTTAACAGAACAGGTACTTTTCAAACAGTCCTATGAAACTGTACAAAACCATGGTGTCACTAGCGCGAAACCATCCATCAAGGATAAGCAACAGTCTCTTGTGAACCTTAAAAAAAAAAAAAAAGACAACACAACTTAATAATTTTTGTCTGGGTTCTACGACTACTTTTCCTTACTCTGCTATGCCCTCCAGGTTAGAAATGCTGGGCAGCTCAGGCTCTATGTGAAGGGCAGAAAATGTCAATAAGGCAAACATTGAGTATGCTGGGGGGTCAGAATGCTTAGGCGACATTTTTAAGAGCAAGCAGTCCTCTTGGCGAAGGTTTAGACTCCATCCTGCTTGATTTTGCAGCACCATTTAACCGGTTGCTACAACCAAACGCTGGCAGCTCATGCCACCCGGGGGGAAATGGTGAGAATGTTGGGAGCTCATCCTTAAGAGCTGGAAGAGCTCACTGAACAAAGCCCTCATGAGCATTGGACCTGAACCAAAGGGAACACGGGTTAGAAGACAGGACCTAGCTCTTGGGTTATACCATCCAGGGAGGGAAGGTGGTGAGAACTCTGGGAAGCCCAAGTGGAATTGCTTGTTTACAGGCTAGGCTAAAACCAGAGGCAACAGCAAAGGCCCCTGGGTACAAGATGTGTTCTCAAAACCCCAAGATAATAGGGGGGCGGGGCAAGGCCGCAGTTAGCACTTCTGGATATTCAGACATAAACATTAACTGTGTAGGTACACCTGGAGGCTGTTTTCCTTTGTTGATTCAATACTGATTTTTTTTTTTCTACTGTGACAGTGTTCCCCTGGGCACTTGCTCACTCATTTTATTCCCTGGACAGAGGAACAATGACACTTGTTTCTGTCTAGTCATCTGCACCTGTGTGAAAGCATTCATTTTATTTCATAGTGGATTCCTAAGACAAACAACAGGGAGAGGGAACGCTCCTTAGGCTCACATGCCAATATGACAACTCCTTCTCATTCATGCCTTCACCCTTTGGGCATACCATTAGTTTACATTCAAGATTCTTATTTCATAGTCCTTCACCATCCCCACCGTGTGAACAATACACAGAAAAGCAAAGAAACCAAGTGGGACTGCAGGGACGGTCCCCTTTGTCCCAATGTGGCACAAGTCTTACCAAGGCAGCCCACACTCCTAGGACGTGTGTTGGCATCTATGTGTGAATCAGGTAAGACCCAGCATAAAAAGTGTGGTCATTCTCTAAAAATTAGAGAGCACTCGATGTTTTTTTTCAGAGGACTGGATTCCCAGCACCCATCTCTCAAAACGGAGCTCAAAAGTCAGTGCTTCTGAGAAGTCTTCCAGAACCACCTTAGACACAAGGCTGCTTACGGTCCACTTCTGTGCACATGCTAATGTGGAATTCAAACGTCTTACTGCAGTGAGATCTTGCACTCAAATTTATATTGCGATAGATCATAACAGATAATCTTGTCTACTTGATTTTAAAGGGCTCTTCACCTATGAACCTCTACTACTGGAAAATTAAACCCAACAGTTTGTTCCTGTGAAGGAGAAAGCATCTGATTAACTCAACAGGAAGCGGACAAGGTTTTGGTTAATATATTTACTTACTGTGGAGAGGACACATACATGTATAGGCATTTGTGGCATGGACCAAGAGAAGCCAGAGGACCGCTTTTGGAAGTCAGTTTTCTCCTTCCACAATGGATCCCAGGGATCGAACTCAGGCTACCAGGCTGTGCAGCAAACACCTTTGCCCACTGCTGCAAACTAGGTTTTACAACGAGCTATTAATTGACTGATGCTTTCATTTTAATCTCAGAGGCAAAAAGGAAGATTTACATGAACGAGAGATACCAGCTAAGGCTTGAAGAAACTAGAGAACGGTTTGATTTTAGGTACTTAAATGAAAACGTATTAAGTGTACGTTAAAGTTAAATTCAGAATTTACAGAATAGATTAAACATCCTTTCAGCAGTGTCAGAAATTATTTCCCTCTAGGTTTCAAAGAAGAAGGAAACATATTTGGTTTTGGTTGTAATCTCAACTAGAATCAAATTAATTTCCATTGTGTGTTAGATTAACATATATTAGAACTAGTAATTAAAAGCGGGCTCACCCCCTAAAGGCACTTACTGCTCAGCGAGACAACCTGAGTTGTATCGATGAGAGCCACATGGCAGAAGGAAAGACTCAATTCTGGAAAAGTTATCCTCTGATCTCCATAAACTCTGGCATGCTCCCCACGTATGTACACACACGCGCGCGCGCGCACACACATGCACACACGAAATAAATACCATAATAAAGACTTTTAAAAAATTCACAGCAATTAATACTAATTAGAAACTAACACTTACATGTATTTTCCCCATCGAAGTCAACAAGGAAACAATGTTTCTTGTTTCTTAAACTATAGGAGTATAGCAATCCAAACTTACACATACCTCCAAAACTTTAGAAATAGCTTAGATTAGGTACTATAATAAGGACTCTTGGGAATTACAATGTAGTTTTTTCCTTGGAGTTTGCAATGATGTTCATTTATGCACCGACACCCAGATGCCCATCCAAACCTCTGGGGCTTCCACAGACCCATCCCTTGGGGGATATTTACTTCACATTGGAATGGTTAGAGCAGCATCTGGACTGGAGCAACCCAGGTCAGCACCAGGACAAAGATATACTGGTGCCGTGGTAAGATTTGATTATGGGTGCTATTCAAGCCCAGCAGCCGAAGATGAATAGGGTTGCATGGGCTTGAATGAATGGAAGCGGACGGCAGCCAGAGACACACTTCGGATTTCTGAGAGGGGCATTTTCAAATGCTTTAGTTAAACAGGTATGCCTACTTTCTTAACTAAAATGGGATCTGCTGGCTCAAGCATCAGTGAGCTCATGGGAGACAAAATGGTCTTCCCTGGACTGCTCCTAAGAAACTTTAGTGCTTCCAGACCACATAATATCACGGAGTTATTTGTAACAATTCTCTGAAAGGGTGATAGAGTTGAGAAATAAGCTGCTCATGGTAAGAACAGTCTCCCAAGAATTATCCCTACAAAATGAGCTGCAAGACTCGGGGGATAGGGGGTGCCAGGCCATTAATGTCACTGATCAAGACCAGCTTTGCTTTTTATGGGAACCGATACTACAATGGTTGATACATGTTATGTTCGGGAAGCCACCCTGCCTGGTCCTCCAAGACACAGTGAATCAAAAGTAGATTTTAATTATCTGTGATTGGGATGTTTCGCTGTTTTTATAGACCCTTGGGGTAAAAGGGACCATGAAGATTCCTGTGTAAGGTCCAACTTTCTCCAAATCTTTTTCATTATCCCATGCTCAAATCAAGCAATTACTGTCAGTTCACAATTAATCTTGTCCCTTGAGGAATGACTAAAGTAAAAAAAAAATCTACCAATCCTAGATTGCTTATGAGTGTCTTTCCTGCTGCTTTGGGGCAGGAGAGACAGACAGACAGACAGACAGACAGACAGACAGACAGACTCTGGCCAAGAATAGTTTGAGCAGAGGCGATGCATTCTACTGTTCTGTTTTTATGTTCTGTGCCTAAAGCATGAAGCCTTCCCAATGACAGAGTGACCAAGAGAGAGTGACACAGGAGGCCAGTACAAAACAGCAGGGACAAGTTTGTGAGGTTGGCAGTCACCCTTTAACCAGAGAAATGGAGCCGGGGACACCTCTGAGGACCACAGGAGGTTCAAAGCCCAGCCTGTGCACCTTCTACCTTAGGAGGCTCAAAGCAGGGCAGTGCACCCCTGACATGGAGACGATACCAGGATGTTTCGCCTTCGAGGTCCAATCAAGATGGTAAACGCTCTTGCTTCACATGCTAACCTTAATCGCATGACCTGAAAAGCATTCTTAGACTACAGACTGCTTCGGGCATTATAACTGTGTGCCCATTGAATGTTAGGTGGGCATTTTAACTGTGTGCCCACTGGATGCTAGGCGGGCATTATAACTGTGTGCCCACTGGATGCTAGGCACTAATGCTAAGCTCATCCTTCTGCAGTCAAGTCATCCTCTCCAGGTGAGGCAACGTCCTCTTGGCCATGAACCTCCAGGAGAGTGATGTGCCTCTCCCCAGGACTTCTCAGAGCATTGCTGCATGAAGAAAAGTACATTGAGCACGGGCTTTATAATGGAAAGACAGCTACAGTGGGGTTCTAGACCCTTCGGCAGAGATGAGAGACAAGGAGAAAGGTAAGAGAGGGATTTGGGAATCTCTTTGCAAATGCACAGGGACACTGAAAACTGAAGGGAAGTTACCTGAGGAAGAGAAAGGTGAGAGTAAATGACAAAGTAAATGTTTGGGTAAAGAGTTCTTTTGAGTTAAAATGCTTATAGCTTTAAATTCCTATCACCAATAAATAAACCTTGCAATAAAATAAGTCTGAGAGGTTTGTTCTCTCTCTCTCTCTCTCTCTCTCTCTCTCTCTCTCTCTGACTCAAAATTATTCTTTTCTGCATTAGAGCGAGGAGTGTGGTGGGACCTGGCTGGATGGATGCAAAGTCAGAACTGTGGAGAGAGGAGAAAGAGTGAGAACCATGTTGATTATAGAGAATACCCACAAAGACTTTATCAACATGGGGAGATATGAGGGGACGGGGAGGGGAAAGAACGAAACAAATAGAAGGCAACTTAAAAATTTAGGGACAACATGGAAAGTGGGAAATGGCTGAGCAGCAAGCTTGGAAAAACTAGAAATAGTGACAATGGCGGCCACACCAGGAGAAGAGAGCCACATAAATGTTGACCCTGCACACCTGATGTATTACTGCCTCTACTGTGAATCTGCACAGCTCTGGTCACTTCCTGAGAAGCACGGCGGGCACTGAGGCACACGGAAAAGACAAGGCCTGCTGTCAGGAGCTTACCGACAGGAGAGGGATCTGGACAAGCTCGGAAGGTGTACTGTGTGGCATCAGTTAAATGCAGATGGTGGGGGTGAAAAGTAGTACACCTCTCCCCTCTGAATCACAGAGATATTTCCACACACTGACACCTGGGTTTCAAGATATGATTCTTTTGTACAGAAAGTACACGTCTTTACACTTCATGCTGTTGGGATTTTTCTCTCACCTGATTCATAGAAGGTAGATGAATTTACCTACGGAGACAAGATTTCACTATGCAGCCAAGGGCGGCTTAAATCAACAATCCTCCTGCCTCAGCCTCCAGAGGGCTGTGATTGATTCTAAGTGTGTGTTAGTATCCTGGCTCAGTATTTTAATTGAATAAAGGCAAAAATAAAAATATATATGCAATAATATATTTGCAATTATATACTCATCATCATCATCATAATAATAGTGTGTGTTTGCAATATACATATAATTGCAAAACATTTAAGCAGGAGATTTTGAGAGATTTCCCAGACAGCTTCTACCTGAATATTTATGCTCTGAGATCTTCAGAAGAAAGAGACAAGGGAATGAGCAGGCTTATGATTGGATTCTAAGGTTTTTCTGGTCCTTGTGTTAGGCTCAGGAACTCAGATCTACTTCATCCATGAAAATACAATTCAGCACACAGAAAATGGCAACTCAGCGCTAAGAACTGGGAGGTCTCTGCCAACCCAGACTTGGCAAATGCGGAAAAGAACCAGCAGCAGGATTTAAAGAACCTTCTGACTCTTCTCATGGTGAACTTGGACTCAGTACTATGCTAGCCACGTCCCCGGAGCTTCTGTCTGTCCCAGAATCAGGCAACGACTGAAAATTCTCAAATCGCATTACATAAGATACTTTCTCAATCTCAGATGCACAAAAATTTCCTCATTTTTCTGGCTACCCACAGCTTAAAAATCTACGGCGTCTCATGGGGCCTTTAAAGAAACATGGTTTCTGTGCAGACAACGGAAAATTAGCAGACTTGTGCGGGAGGCTGAACTGTGGAGGGAACCTAGCTGAAAACAGAAAAATCAATGAAGCCAGACAGACCAAACATCGAGTGTCATTTTTAAAGTAACACTCGCTAATGGTGCTGTTAGGTAAGTAAACTGTTACCCGATGCTGATTTCCTCTTAAGTCCAAAGTGCTAAATCAGTTGACCCAACAAGCAATTATTAAGTTCAGGCTGCTCAGAAAAATGTGAGGGGCCGAACCCTGTGCTCTGCAAACCCATACATGGGTGTGGGCATGTGCACATGCACATAGTGTGTCTAAGTACACGCGGTACATGCGTGTTTGTATACGTGCCCATGCATGTGGAAGCCAGCATACAGTCTCCGGTACTGTGCCTCAGAAGCCATACTGGGTCTCTTACTGGTCTGATATTGTGGCTGGATGAGTAGGCTCAGAGATCTCCATGTCTCTTCCTCCACTGCACGAAGGTTACAAGTGCAAACCACCACACACAGTTCGGTTTTGGTTGGTTTGGTTTGGTTTTTATTATTTGTTTGTTTTGTTTTGTTTGGGTGTTTGTTTTGTTTTCTAACATGGGTCCCCGGGGTTTGATTGTAGGCCTCAAGTGTGCATGGTAAATCCCTGAACAAAGGTTATATCCCCTAAAAACTCACGACATGACATTTGGGCACTAAAGAGGTAGGTGACGTTAAATGCGTCTGTTAGAGAATGTTGACTGATATAGTGACTCTCTCAGTAGGAAGAGGGAACCGAGATGCAGACTGGCCCAGGGGAAGAGAATATAACAGTATAAAGGCAGCCTTGTTGAAACCAGAGACACGGGCTTCAAAAGAAACCATCCAATCCATGAGAAAATAAAATTTCTGTAGTGTTGGCAGCATTAGAAGACAAACACAGAAACCTTGGGCATCATGTAGCTCAGTGATGGCGAGCCCTGAGGTCCTGGGGTCTGTCCCAAGTACCAGCTAAAGGAAGACCTCTTCTATAAAGAGCCCTCATTAAGCAAACAAACAAACAAGCACCAAGTCTGAAGTAGGACCCACATTTCTTCCGTGCTAAGTACATCCCGCACCATACTCGCAACCCCCAGTACATCCCGCATCATACTCACAACCCCGACAGGAAAGGCCAACACAGCCAGCGTCCAGTCCCGGAGAGAAATGAGCTTCCTGAGCTGTCGTTCTTGCTCCTGGTTCCCGCTGCCTCTGGTCAGAAGACTGGAGAGATCAGTCAGCACACAGATGCCGAAGAATACAGCCTGGATAACCTACAAGGAGACAGTCACCCGAATGGGTCAGTAAGAGCTATGGTGCCCAAAATGTTGGTTTGCGCTGTTGCTTTCTATCGTAATTCTAAATACTTGCCCTGGTTGCCTCATGGACAAGGAGATCCTCACAAACACCAAGTGACGTGATGTAGCCTTGCCCCCCAACTTATCCCTGATTGGTTGATAAAGACTCTGTACAGCCTGTAGCTGAGCAGAAGGGAGGTGGGCGGGGTTTCAGTTCCTGGGCGTGGTGTTTGAGGCGGGACAATGAGAGAGGGAAACAGGTGGAGAGAATAGATGACACCATGGGTTAGGTGAATCGAGAAGACATGCCCAAAAGCACTGACAAGCTGTAGTTAAGTGTGGCCAGATAGATTGCGACAAGTTATAATTTGAGATTAGTGTAGATAGAGTAGATACTAACCGCTTATGAAGTCCTGTCCAGCTCTAGTGCTATTGAGGATTACTATAATGTTTTGTGTCTTTTATCTGGGAAATGAATGATCTAAGGCGGGGTAGAAACCTCCGATTGAAATTAAACATTTACTACAACATTGTACTAGAAGACAAAGCCAGCTGGATGTCTGCATTATGACACCTGAAGAGAATATGTCCCAAGCCTATTTACAGAGCTCACGCTATAAAGGAAGCTCTCATTTTAGACAAACGTGAGTAGTCGTCTTTTTTAAAAAAATGCTACTCCCATCCCCTCTCTCCAAGGCTGAGGGATCATCAAAGAAGATGGGCTGGGAAGATTGTCAGTCAGAGATGGGGGAGGAACGAGGTAAAGCATTGCCTTCCATTCCGGACAGCCCTACTGACTCCTGCAAACACCTTCACAAGATCATGCCAGTCAGAAATCCGGCATAGATGGGGGAGGGGCTCATAAAGTCATGCCCTTAGCTAAAGCAGTTGAGTGGATGGCCACACATCCCTGCACACACAGGCAGCAGTGACTGAAGGGTTGCGGTGGTTTGAATGTCAAGAGCCTCATGGGCTCATATGTTTGAATGCCTGGTCCGAAATTGGTGGCGCTTTTTGGGAAAGATTAGGGGGTGTGGCCTTGTTGGAAAAGCTATATCTCTGGAGATGAGCTCACAGCATTCCTAAGGAGTTCTCTCTCTCTATGTCCCTCTGTGTGTGTGTGTCTCTCTCTTTGTCTCTGTCTCTCTGTGTCTCTCTGTCCCTATCTCTGTTTGTCTGTCTCTCTGCCCGTGTCTCTCTGTCTCTATCTGTCTCTCTGTCTCTCTGTCTGTCTCTCTCTCTCCCTCTCTCTCTGCACATTGTGTTTGGGAATCACTGGACAAACTCATTGAAAAATATAAGCAAGCCGGATGGAGTGCTTTTTTTTACAGGTTACCTTCATCGTGGTACTTAGTCATAGCACTGCAAAAGTCACTAAGACAGTGAGTTCTAAAAAGTTGGGAGAGGGATGGGGAGGAGTCGGAGAGGGCATGAGGGCACACACAGTCAAAATACCTAAATGCAATTCTCAGAGATAAGATTTTAAATGACACTACCTTAAAAGACCTGCCTTTGGTCTGCCAAAACAGGGAAATTGAATAAATGATTCAAAATGAAAAGAAAACAAAAACAACAAAACAAAGCAAGGAACCCCACTGTTTCCATTTTTATTCTTCTTGGGACATTCTCTCTCTCTCTCTCTCTCTCTCTCTCTCTCTCTCTCTCTCTCTCTCGCACGCACGCACGCACGCACGCACGCGCACACACACACACACACACACACACACACCTACATAGACTCAATAGAGAGAACGTTAATTATCTAACTGAGGCATGCATTAATTTACAGTTCACCTCTGCTGTTTCTACTCGCTGGTGAGGTCTAGCAAATGTGGGGAGACTGTGTGCTCTAATCCCTTAGACTTGGGTATTTGTCTGCCACGGGAGTGATAGAAAGCTGGCCATGAAGAACTCAATGGAGCACAAAAATCCACCCTGATTCAGAACAAATTTCTACTGTAAAGGCTGAATTAAATGGCTACCTTAGGTCATTAGTACTTACGAAATCAAATCTTTCCAAAGTGCGATAGAGATGCTGTGACCATTGTCTCCTACAGTTAACCAGTTTTACGTTCCCAAATCGATTACGAGTGCAATCGTTCACAACAGCCACACTTTCCTTGGACCAGAGCATGGTGGTGAGAACCATGAAGTAGAACAAACCAATAATTTGTCAGTTTCCTGAAGTAGGGTCGACGTTGTGTATGCTGAGTGCAACCAGGCAGCATACCAAGGCATAGCTAAACGAAACTTCAGACAGGGAGGAAATACATCCCCTGGGATCTGATCTTACCTACTAACCACCAAAGATAGATTCAGAAATCTGACTTCTTCAGGTAGCAGTAATTTGCTAATGGCTTATTTTTTAAAGGAAACCATTCTCCTCACTTTATAGACTATAGCAAATACTTGAGAGAATGGAAGGCGTTTCTGCAGTGGGAAGACAGCTCCTAGAAACATCTGGTTCCAGCTGTGAGCTCAGCCTCGTAGCACAAATGTTGTTAGTAGCTCAGGCTTTGGGGAGCTCCCTCAAACCCTGCTATTACTAGTCAACCAAAGCCATGGTCATGCTCCAGTTTTCCTCAGAATTTAAACTGGTTTTAGTCTTCTACAACTTGGAATCTATTGTCCTTTTATAAATAGCCAGAGTGGGAGCTTGGAAGGCTACCACACGTGGGAGTAAAGCAGAAGTGTGGCAAGGCACCAGGGTCTGACCACCAGAGATAAATGACTCAGAGAACGACTCCACGCTTAGGAAATTTCTCAAGTCATATCAGGAGACTTAAGATGTTTGGATCTCTCTGTCAGCTCTGTGTCAGCCCTCATGGGCTGTGAGACATCGGTGACCACATCAGGGAATGCTATTCTCTGTGACTGTTTGTCAGCATCCAGTGTCCTGTATGACCAATGCCTAGAAGGAATCTAATGAAGGCCATGATGAGATAGCATTTCTCACTAAAATACAGATACAAATGATTATAAGAACCAAAAAACTCATTGTGGGAACACAACTCAGACAAAGTTGTGAGGAATATCGGATATTTAACAGTGGAGAGAGTGCTGTGCTCTCTTTACTTGGTGACTCAGTTTCCCTACAGCAGTGATTCTCAACTTGTGGGTCGAGACCCCATTGGGAGTCAATGACCCTTTCACAGGGGTCACCTAAAACCACCAAAAAGCACAGACAGTTACACTATGACTCATAACAATAGCAAAATTACAGTTATGAAGCAACATGAAACACAATTTTATGATTGGGGGTCACTGGTCCACAGCATTAGAAAGGTGAAGAGCCACTACCCCACAGACACCTTGGCATAAGTCAGTTTCAGCATTCTCTATTTTACCAGAATTGAGCAATCCACATCATTTTTTGTTTTTTTGTTTTTGTTTTTTTTTAATAGTGGACTGAATAAACTGTGCTAGACTTATACAACCAAACTCTCATCTTATAACAAAAAGTTTTCAATCTTTGCAACAAAATTGAACTAGAAACAGAGACAAGAAATCACATATTTCGACACTGTTAAAATAAATCACGAAAGACACAAATATAAGGATGTGTGCACGTGCAGTAAAGCAGGAAGAAACACATGGGGATTGATAACACTGAACTTGGACCGGAGGGATGGCTTGGTGTTGAGACAATTTGCTGCTCTTCCAGAGGACCTGATTCGGTCCCTGGCATCTACTGAGAGACTCACAACGGCGCGTCGCTCATCAGTTTCTGGTGATCCAACGCCGTCTCGTGTCTTTGTGAGCACACACATGTGTACACTCAAACGGGCACACAGAAATACACATAAATAACAATAAAACTACATCTATTCAAGTAGCTCTGGAAAAGAAGAGGCTGTAAGAGGAAGGCAGGAGCTTCAACTATGTTGACAATATTTACCTTTTAAAACTGATTATGGAGTACATTGAAACTATATTATTTTTTTTACTGTATTTCAGTTCATCTTTTTAGTATCCTATGCTAATCTTTCAACTTTTTCCTTTTAACTCAACCCCCTTTAGTTTTAAGAGCCTGGTAATTGGGACAGGTCTGGGTGAGCTCAAGAAGTATTACACTATATGCACAAAATCCTACAGGATCATTTTTCTATAGAAAAAGAAAATAGAAATTTAGCTTGGTGCCAATGAAGTGCAAGCATGTGGAAATCACTCATGCATATTATGTAACCCAAGAAGTGAGGAAACTCACCCAGTGGACGGACGTAAGAAAAAGGGTCTCATGTAGCTTTCTACCTACTTCCCACCGAGGGATTCACTACTGCTCTTCAGTTAAAAGCTCTAGGAGGTAGTCAGTGGTACCCTTGCTGCCTTGAATTGACGAAGTAACACAAAATATTTGGTTTTTCATGTAAATATGAGTCAGTTTTCTTCAGATACAGATGTGAAGGCTTCTGTAACTATTAGTTACATAGATGAAGCATACCTTATTCATATGAGAAATTCTTATTCAGAATGAGAGAAATCTGAGCGTCAACATAGCACCATGGGTAGTAGTAATGTTGTACTTTTGATTTTATATGCTGGGTCAATGTCAAACACGCAGCATCCCCGAAGGGAAAAGACAATCTAAAACCTGTGATACATAGACCACGTTTTATGAACCAGTCAATTAACAATATTGTATAAGATTACCTTCCCACTAGATGTACAAGGCACACAAAAAAATGGATTTTGTGCTGGGCATTGGTCCCATCCTGAGGCCAGGGGATTGTGTACACATTATGTATATAAAAACCCTCCAAAACCAAACCAAACAGAACATCCAAAATCCACTAAAACTCCTAGTTCCAAGCATTTTTGATAAGGCATATTCAACCTTTGTCACATAAAAATAATTGATACTGATAAACATGAGTCTAGGTGAAGGATTTTACATAAACAAATGACTAGCTGATTGGGAGGGGGGACATACTTCTATGGAGTTATCAAAGCAAAAGGAAGAGGAGAAAACCAAAAGAACTTTAAAAGAGACATACAATAGGTAGGAAATAGTAGCTCATATCACAACTTGACAGAGCTAGAAAACCCAGGAGACAAGTGTTTAAGCACATCTGTGAGAGCTTCTAGATTAGGCTAAGGCTGGAGACCCATTCTACATATAGGTGCCACCATACCTTGGGCTGGGGTCCTAGACTGAAACTGAACCAAATAGGAAAAGTGAGCTAGACACCCGCATTCCTCTCCCTCTCCCTCTCCCTCTCCCTCTCCCTCTCCCTCTCCCTCTCCCTCTCCCTCTCCCTCTCCCCCAGTCCCCCCCACACCTCTCCCTCTGGCTGCTTCTTGTCTCTGGCTGCAAAAGTAAACCCTTTCTTACCTTGCTTCTGTCAGAAACATTGTCTCAACCATGAGGGAAGTCATGAATACATATTCTAAATAACTTGCACAATTTGAGCAGCTAATGGTATGCAGAATCGAAGCATATCCTCACTTTATGCAATGTGTCACCCAACACATTTATCGCCTCACAAGTACTTGGAGGCTTCCCAGTGTCCGAGGTCATCCCATTTGCCTCTCTGCAGCTTGTACACAGTGACTTCGAGCTCCCAGAACCCTTATAAGCACTTCTCCAAATGAGAACACACTGGCGAGAAGGAGGCAGGACAAATGGTTTCCTAGAGCCTCAGCTTGAGGAGAAAGAGGTGGAACTTGGTGGGTTGTTACTGGTTCTTTAACAGACAGGCTGGGGATGCAAATATATGGTAACATACTTGCCTGACATGTAAAAGGACATGGGATCTTAATACCCACAACTGGCAAAGAACGGGACAGTCTGTTGTTAGCCTTCATCATCAAAAGGTAATTGGTAACACTTGGGAGACATTCCACCAGTCCTTCACCTACAGATTGACTTTTGGTTAGTTGCTTAAAGAAACTATTGGTCGATACTGAGACACTGCTTTGGATTTCTACCACATTTACTAGAGTTTGATTCCCATGAAGAGTTACCAGATCCCACGGGGGGACATCTAACGCCTCAAAGTACTACTTAACACTCACTACACTGCCTACTCACAGTGTAATGTTACATGGAGATGCATACAGAAGTCTTAGCAGGGTTACCTTGAAGAATCATTTGGTTCCAACCATTCTGCAGAGCTGGCATTTCCGAACCGTCAGCTCAGCGTGACCTGGATGTACACCATCTGGCCATGAGTCCTTAGCAGGTTAGACGCTCGTACTGTTTTCCACCCCGCCGAAGTGCAGAGGCCCATTGCATCCTGTCACCCCAAGAATGTATTGATCAGAAACGAAACCATCTCAGGTTACTCTGGAGCCATTCAGTGTTTGATCCTCTAGAACGTTCTCTACAGTCCTTCTTTCTGCAGGATTTCTCCACCTCCTCTTCCTATCCAGAAATCAAGTCTTACTGAATGATTCACTTATGAGTAAGGGCTCATTTTCACCAGAATAAATGTGTACCAACTTTCCATGCATATTTTCACACGATCAATTTGAAATAAAAATCTAGTGGTATTTTCTTTTTCCTGTGGAATGCATTAAATACTTGCCATATTCTGTACAGTGGAGGAAATTCCCTAGACTCCTAGCATTTATTCTTAAACAGATATGATCTTTTTGTCCAGAATATATTTTATTTGACTCCAGTATACCTTCGGTATCTTAAACAAAATGAAATTGTTTCAGAGTATAGTTTGTTCATTAAATTATGTTATTAACTGGTTATTCATTTAAGTATTTCTACTGAACTGAACTCAAGTAAGAGACAAAATTGCACCAAAACAAAAAAGGAAGCCACGTGTGAAGTAAGAAATGTGATCATTATGTAGAGAATTTTAAGAGAGCAGAATGGAGCCATCTTGATCTATTAAGGTTTCCTGGGCTCCCATCGTCAGTGGTGGTAGTGCTGTCCTTCTAAAAGATGGGGGCAAAGGATGTCATGTGGGTCTCAGAGCCCCTGTTACTTTCAAGGTAGCTTTTGCCACAGTACACAGAAGCAACATGGAGGAGGAAGCTCAGGGGGCGATGGGAAGTGGAGTGGCACGGGGCATGGAAGGAGGAACTGGGGAGAGAACAGATGGGAAGGAGGCAGCCAGATTTATCGTGTTATACAAAAAGGCCTGGAGGAGCTTCTACATGAGGACAAGAGCATTAATTAAGGAGGAGATAATGAAGAAATAGAAAACAAAACCTATCTGGGATTTTCTAATTAGAGACTATAAGGGTATAACCTGGCACTGGATGAATCTATATATAATGCAAAGAAGAGAAGATGGGTGGACTGTATGTTGTTTGTTTATTTCTAAAGTCTAAATATATGCAACATATACATGTATGTGTGACATACACATATGTAAAATGAACTGTGTATCTGGAAGACACAGAGATTTCTACCTCACAGAAAAGTCAATAAAACCTTCGAAACCCCCATTGAAGGAATCAGAGAAAGGACTGGAAGAGCTTGAGACTCCATATGAACAACAATTGCCAACCAACCAGAGCTTCCAGGGACTAAGCCACTACCCAAAGACTATACATGGACTGACCCTGGACTCTGACCTCATAGGTAGCAATGAATAGCCTAGTAAGAGCACCAGTGGAAGGGGAAGCCCTTGGTCCTGCTAAGACTGAACCCCCAGTGAACGTGATTGTTGGGGGGAGAATGGGGAGGGGAACACCCATAGAGAAGGGGAGAAGGTTGGCCCGGAAACTGGGAAGGGGAATAACAATCAAAATGTAAATAAGAAATACCCAATTTAATAAAGATGGAGAAAAACATAAAACCTTCGAGAACGTGTTGTGAACTCAAGCCCCTCCTGTATTTTCCCTATCGGTGTCCCTCTCGTCGTATAAAGCCTCGTATCGCAGGAATGGTTGTTGTGTTTTCAGTTCCCAAAAGCTGCAGTGAACTTCTTACTGGAAATCAGCCCCTACGGTGTCTGTGCGGTGAGGGGGGAGCTTCCTGAAGGAGTTGAGCAATTCATGGGAAGGAGAGCCGCGCCATCACCCAGAGGGGCTGTAACACAAGCCCTCTGGGGGGAAGTCCCTCATTCCACATCTCTCTGACGCCTCAGTAATACATAATGTCTCCTGCTGTCACAGGATCAAGAGCGAAGGCCAAAAGCAGCTCATCACCATGAGAGAAGTGACTCACTGAAGAGTCAGACAAGAGAACTCTGCAGGCGTCTCCTGGGAGTTTGTTTCCGGGGTGTTCCTCCCTGGGCATAGCTGAACATCTTATAACCATTGCAGTCACAGGAGTAGGTCATCAGCGACTTGGAGTCCGTGACCGGTTACATGCTTAGATGCTACTCTGCAAAGAAATCGATGTGTTTAAGAGCACCTCATGCTCTTTACTTCTCCCTCCCATCCAGACTATGTCCATCAGTTCTCTGGCTGGTGAATTATCCTCCCTGACCTATGGAGGCTAGCCTCACCGAGCCAGTATGGACCCATCACACTAATGATTGAAAGTGTCACGTAAATGATATGCTTGAAGCCTGGCCATTTTCAAAGAAGCCTTCACCACAGACTTTTCTGAGGAGATGGACTAACTGCGCCATGAAGCTCCGTGGTTTGCAGGCTGTGATTTAGAATCCCCACCTCTCGTGTGCGCAGACATTTACCTCATACCACTCTGTCTCATTACTGGAAATCGATGGAACGAGCGGTAAGTCACCGCTAGCAAGCGATCCATTTGGCCATGATGAAAAGAATGATAATCCTTTCAGTCAGAAATAATATGCTATGATAAGCAGCTTGGGAAGACAGGCTTGTCAAGTAAATTTGTGACAATGTTTAAGTTCGAGGTGGACAGTCACATAGAGAAGGTGATCCCCAAAGGCGAGGGTACCATCAAGCCACATTTCATAAAAACTCAGTAAGAGGGCAGCAGCCAACTTTCCACAGACTCCCTTCTCTACAGCAAATGATGAGAGAAAGCCCCTAGCCTGCCGGTGTTCTGCCTCCATATGCACGGCTACTGGGAGGATCCTACTCCGATACCGAGGACTACTCAAAGAGTGGAGACGTTTATAGGGTCCATATAAACTGTTAATGCTAGCATGGATCCTTTTGAACCTGGAATTAAAACCACTATTGATTGCTTAAACAAGTATTTATTGATCAACCACTAGCAACAAACTCTAAGTAAACTATGAATGAGAAAATGCAGACTGTTAAATGATTATGCATTTTGCTGTCTAGGGGAATATGCCCAGACCAGCCTAACCTCCAACGTACTAGTGTCTGCATTTGCTTAATATGTGATATGTAGGTTTAAGCACATTAATAGTGAAGAGTGATTATGAGTGATTATGATTATTTGGGGTGGAAAAAGTGAAAATCTTACATCTTCTAATACCATCAAAGTTTTACTCATCAAGATAGTTTACCTTACAGATGGCCTTAGCACCAGATGACATCATTCAAGGGCTACAGTCTAAAACTTAAACCAAGGAAACACGGGACCTGAGTCAGGATCAGACGGGATCTTAACTGATGGGTGATGTAAAATCAGATAACTTCCCAGAAACTGTGCAGGATGTGTACACAGAAAAAGAATGCAAGTGAAATGAATTAATGACACCAACTAGATAAGAGCCCCTAAGCTCAGAAATGTCTCTCATAAGGATTTTAAATCTGTGGCCTGGCCTTCCCAACATTCAGTCTTCATAGTTCAGATGTAGAGGAGGGCAAACCTGTCTCTAAATGCTGACCTCCATCATGGGAAATAGAACCTTCCAGACAAATGTTTCAGGATACATTTTATAAGGTTTTGCCCCGTCTCAGATACTATTTGCTGTTATCGGCTCCAATTGGCGACTTCCCCCACTAGACCGACTTTCAAATAGAACACTCTGGAATTTGCCAGTGAACACGGTAAATGCACACAAGCAGTTGAATCACACTTTCAAGCTTGCTTTCTTGTTATTTATTATCACACAATTTTTATTGTGTAGTTATTTGTTATCTACAGAATATGTGCCTTTAGAGTAAGAGGTTTTTGTAGGTTCAGGGTCCTTTAAGATTGGGACAGTAGGAGACTGAAACCAAATTCCAGACCAAAATAAAAAACTTTTTGAAAGGCCTGGTGGTGGGTGGCGGCGCACACCTCTAATCCCAGCACTCAGGAGGCAGTGGTAGGTGGATCTCTTAGTTCAAAGCTAGCCTGGTCTACAGGGTGAGTTCCAGGACAGACAAGGCTACACAGAGAAACCACTGTCTCAAAAAATAAAAAGCAAACATCAAATAAGAAAAACTTTTTAAAAGGCTAAGGATATACCCCAGTGGCAGAGGGCTCACCTACCATAAACAAGACCTTAGGTTTAAGCCCCAGTACTAGGAAAAGAAATTTTTAAAAAGATTATAGATTTAAAAATTCTATTAATTTAGTATAAAAACCGTCAGATGTTTATAAAGCAAAGACTATGAACTGATTGCTTTGAATAACCAGAAATACAAACTGGAATTTTTCACCTCAAACATCTTTTTGACTAAAGTATTACCTTCTGTATTTGCTATGTTTTATTCTCATAAACATATAATGTGTATGTTCAAATACTGGGAAAAAAAACACTCACTAGCCAAACCTGTACTTGAACAAAACTTTTTTGAAAGGATGAATACACCCATAGTAGACATGGGTTACATCACAAATATACCCATAGCAGATATGGGCTACATCACTAATCTACCCATAGCAGGTATGGGCTACATCACAAAGCTGGTTACATTGCTGTTGCTATAGAAGAAAGAAACAATGCCAAAGTCCTCTGGAGAAATCCTACCAGGCATTAATACAAAATAGTAGCTCCCCTGAAAGCATCATCTATCTGGAAATTTCTAAGAAAAAATAATCAAAAAACTACAAATCGAGAAATAAGGTGCAACTTTAAATTTTAAATTCACTAAGAAATAGTGGTAAGAGCGCTAACATCTCAGAAAATGAACTGTGGAATCTATGCTGACTGGTGGTTGCATTAATTTGGACAGCTACGATCTCTAGAAAAACAAAACAATACTTGTTAAAGAAGAGAAATTAGAAAACACACTAAATCCTACAGCAGAGCCATACTAAGATCTATATTATATGTCAAATATCCCTGGGGGAGACAAGAAGCTGATATAAACTAGTACACTGGGTTAGATTTTACCTCAGCTTGGCGTGTGTTTTTAAATTCTGGCCCACAGATTACTTACCTTTCAAACCCAGCTCCACCATTTCCTTTATAAAGCACAGCTACAATTACCAGGTGCCAAGGATTTATGCTACACATTCCCCACCCTTGGGCATAGGAATGTATAATTCCATGGGCTTATCATGGCTGTCATTATTAATATTGTTGTTTTTGATTTTTGTCTGTCTGTCCTGAGGATAGTTGTATGGTATTCATCATTATGTTCTGATGCCCAGGGCATCTGACTAGGTTAGAGATCCCGTTGCCGTGAAGAAAGTACTTCTCACTCTCTCAGCTTCCACTCTGTCTTCTGGGAAACAGCCGCGCAATGTTTACTGCGTGAATTTCCCAGGAAGATGTGGGCGCTCACACTCGGAAACACCTGGGTTCCCGGTTCCCATTTAACGCTGACTCAGCACAAAGACAATTCGGACTGGAGCAGAGTCTGTCTGCTCCCTCAAAACAACAATGACCACACCAACAAACACAGTGAACATAGCTCAGAAGGTGGTGGTGGCTATGGATCACCTCTTCTTCAAAAACGAAAACAAAAGTGAGAAAGAAATTATACCCTCTCTCCTCATACGCATATGTGGCCAATTTGACATGAATTCCACAGACTCTGAAAAACACTCTGACATTCATTCATGGTCCACTACCACAGACCGCCATGTAAAAAGAGTGGAATTCCTCGATCTGGATGAACCCTCTCGGACTGTTACAGCATCACCTAATCCTGTTCCGTAAGAAGGTTCTGTCCACCGTCCCGCTAACTGGGTAGAATGCATGCGAATCGCCAGCACGGCCGCCGGCCACGAAGGGGACTTCTCAGAGGGAAGCAGTTGTAAAGGTCTCGCGTCGCGGGATTGTGCATCAGAATCGGAGGGGACCAGGTTGAAATCATAGAAGTCAAACTGTACTTTACCATCGCACTTTCAGACAAAGTCACCAAACACAGGGCTGTGTGAGAGAGCCCCCGAGCAAAGAGGACAAGCCATTTACTCTTTCAGATCTCAACTAGGTACCCCGAAAATGCATGCATGTGCTGTCTGTCTTCCACCAAACACACGATGTTTATCTACACGCCGAGCTACTCCTGTTTGCTAAAACTTAATGCCCGTGCGGTTCTCTGCATCTGAAGAGCCGACGAACGTTCTCTGGAGATGAGCTGGCAAAACTGACTGAAGGGCTGCCAGGGCTATTCCTGAGGCGATCGTCACTCTAAGGAGGATCGTCCTCTACACACTGTTTCTCTAGGGGTGCCAGCACACACTTCAGGAGAACTCACTTGACCCCGAAGGTGCTCCTCTCACCACATCTTGAAAACGCCTGTCCTACAGAACTCATCAGATGGCACTATAATTACCTGCTAGGGTTTCTGTTTCATTTTTTCACACTGTGAGAGCCTCGCGGGCTGAAACCAAAGTCATTCATCTGTGAATCCTCAGAGCCTGACACGGTCCCTATTTATGAAAACGCCATAGGATGATACAGTTATGTTCCTTGCCTTCAATAAGGGGACAGTGAGACCAGTGTATGTAACACATTACAGTATAATATATAGTAATGGAGATGAGGGGTGAGAATATGTTTCCCCTATAATAGGTCCTATCTAAGTTGAGACTTGACAAATGACGGGAGTACAGTGAGGGACAAGGATCAGCCTACTCTGGGCAAAGCAAAGCAAAAAGAGAGAGAGGCGGAGTAACGTGAGGAACAGGAATGGGAAGGAACTATGTCCAGAGATGAGCCTGAAGGCACCAAGAGGGATCTCTGTAATGACTAGTATTTACAGCCATAGTAAAGGTCTTTGTGCTAAAGGGAGAACCAGTCTACTGGTGAACATACACAGAGCAGTAGCCCGTTACAGAAATCCTACTGACACTGGGCTGCAGGGTCAAAATATTGAAGGCAGATGGGCCCATTAGGAAGTGGTTCAAGCAAGCCAGGTTTAAGGCTATTTTGGAAGAGAGGAAAGGCGACCAATACAGAGAAGAGGATCCAGGCTACAGAGATGTTAAGGATGCTGAGGGAAATCCTAAAGCAGTCTGCTGTCCATGGTCACGGCTAACAGGGAGAGAAAGAAAAACCAAAAACCACTTTCAGGGTGTGCGCTGTCATGGTTAATCCTGATGGTCAACCTGATTGGATTGGAAGAGCCCAGGTTATGGAAGCACACTTGAGAATAGGCCTTTGAGGATTATATGAGGCTTAGGAAGACCTGCCCCAAGGGCGAGCGGCAGCGGACATAAAAGGCAAAGGGCAGAATAGCATGTGCCTACATCCCCCACTCCCTGCCCTCTCTCCTGCCTCTCTCTAATTGGCAAACTGCTGCAATGCTCTCTCCAGCCTGAGGAACTGAAACCTCTAACATGAGCAATCATCTTTGCCTTGAAGTTATTCCTCTCCGGTATTTGTCACAGAGGCAGACAAGTAACACACAGGCCCAGTGGAAAAGGTGCCCAATCGCCCAAAGCGAACGGCTCACTGGAGTTTCCTTATGATGTGTTAACATTTGAGTCTTCGGGGCCCCGAAATGAAGTAGTCCAACAGAACGTTGGACTGACTCACTTGGACAGTTAGATAGTTCCAAACCAGACTCCAAAATCCACACGACGCTGACCGTCAAGAAAGCCACATGAAACGCGAACTATGAACTGGACATCCGCATGAAGGGCATGAAGGGAGCCCGAAAAACAGCCAGAAGAACTTGAGGAGCAGAAAGAGAAGGAGAGGGGAGACGCTAAGGTAGGCAGGGGGATCTTCGGAAGGACATTTCAACAACCACAAACGAAAAAGGGGGTGCATTTTTTTCACTGGCTCTGGTAAGTAGGAGAGCAATGAGCCTTGATGCTGAGCACAGGTTTAATAGGCCTTCAGAACTAAGCCAGTATTGGATGGGAATTGGATCTGAGAGTCTGACAAACTTCATTCCCAAAGCATGATGGGAAATAAAAGAAAAAAAGGTAGCAACCAGGGGCAACTCCAGACTATTTTATCCCTCGAAGCGTATGTTTTCCAGTCCTTTGAGTAGGATTCATTACATACAGAAGAGATTTTTCTTTCGGCTTAGCTCTACTGACTAGATAGAGTAAATCAAGGACTTAGGAAGGAATGTAAAAGATGAGAACCATTTGCTTTGGTCATTTGCTCAGCATCAATGAACGTGCAGCAGATACTTAAAACATGCACCGCCTTCTTCATTCAGCTCACTGTACGTGATACCCCGAGACATTCGGTGTGCGTCTCAATATAGTATCCCGCCACTCTGCCCACACACATCTGCTACTCTTAAGGACACCCAAGGTTCCATCTGGGCAAGGCACTCGGCATCATACCTACCTCAAACCAACAGCAGAAAAATCTCGCACCTCCTCCTCAAGGTGAAGGACACTTCCTGCCTTGAGTTTCGAAATAGTTTCTCTGTTAATGCGACGCTAAGGACGCCGGCGCAAAGCGGGATTTTGATTGCTAGTGCAGAGAAAGAACCCGAGGAGGAGTCCGGATGCTGGAAAATGAGCAAGACCTCCACAGAGAAAATCACAGAGCGTATGCATGCGAGGTTAGAGACCACCTACAGAGATGGACGAATGGGCTATGCTGCTGGGAAGGACAATGTTGGAAAAGGTCCATTACCCCTAAGTTACGGGTTAAGGTTTCTTTGTTATACCAATTAATAGCTTAAAGTCTTTATTTAAATTGGCAAGCTTATTCTAACATGAAATGGAAACGAAACAGGCCACAATAATGAAGACAATTGTAAGTGAGTTATTCCTAATATAAACAATAAATTAATCAGTCTCTGTGTTTCTTGACTTTATGTTAGTTCCCACTATTGACACAGATAAAGCAGTATTTGTTTAAAGCTGCACCATAATAGGTGAGCAGTTAGATGATCTACCTTAGCCTGCTGTGGTAATCTAGCTACCCCCAGCCCCATTTCCACAATGTCTGCCTGTCATTAATATGGCTCCATGGATTTCAGGTGTGTTCCGTGATCTCTCTCTGGACCTCTTCCTCATGACCTCAAATCCTCTGGCTGTTCTGAGTCTCCCTCTCTCCCTTTCTCTTTCCTCTGGTTGGTTGACATCCCGCCCTATTCTCTATTCTGCCCAGCCGTTGGGTGATCAGCTACTGAAAAGGCAGAGAATAAATGGTAAGACTTATTTACACAAACTGGAGACAGGAGATTCTTGGTATAAGCATGACAATGCTGTGTCTAGACTGAAACAAGACACGGGGGCAGAGAAGTCTGCATTTGAATAACACAAGGGTAATCTTTGCACAGTGTACGAAAACATTATGCCTACGTATCATCTTTAAGAACAAAGCCGGAGGACGAACGTGATGGACCTTCAGGTCTGAAGTCAGAGACTAGTCAATAACTGTCATTAGTGCAAGGATGGAGAAATAGACGAGGGGATCAGAGTTCAGATGCTGATTTACAGTAAAGTTACCAGGGAACAATGGAGGGTCACGGGAGAAAACAATGGCCCCTGACCCCCCATGTCACACCATACGCAAAAACACTGCTAGATGTGCAGAGATAAATGTAAGATAACAAAACTTCTGGAAGGCAGCACAGAGAAATTCCCTCATGGTCGCGAATAAGATAAACACTACATAAAAGGCAAAAAATACATAAAAACAAAAAAGATAAGTCCTCACAACAATCACAATGATGAAGTAGATTGATAAATTTGGCTTCAACAAAGTAAAAATGTCAACTGACCCAAAGACAGCATCAATAGGGACATTGAGAGGGCTTAGTAGGCAATGATCCTGCTTTGCAAGCATGCAGTCCCGAATTCCATCTCTAGAACTTCTGTAAAACAAGCCTGCTACTGTCACTCACATTTGTAAGCTCAGTTCTTCGAGGCAGAGGCAGGAGGACCGCCTCCAGAGAGCCTAACCGAAACAGCAAGTCCTGGTGTTGCCTCCAAAACAACATGGTGGCACCAAGGAATAACCCTGAGGTTAACCCCAGCCTACACATCCACGAGTATACATGTACTACATATGTGTGCCTATATCCACACACATGCATGTGTCTGCACATACACAGACACACACACACACACACAGACACACAGACACACAGACACACACACACACACACACACACACACACACACACAAACAACACACACAGACAGCACACAAGTGGAGGGTCAGTCACAGTGGTGGAGAAGTAAACTACCGTATGTATGTATCTGAAAAGGGTTCCCACCCTTTATTTAAAAGTAGTTTTTTTACAAACCAGAAACTGAAAGTGAGACAATTCAACTTTCTTTTAGTGGAAAAAGGGTTCAGCGGGCATTTCACAGAACGGGCTACTCGAATGGCCAGGAAACAAATAAAAACCTGTAACAGTTGAAGTAATCAGAAAACAGTCAAGTCAAAACTAGAATAAAGGATTACTGAAAACCCATGGGAATAGCCGGCATATTTTTAGGCAAATTTAAAAAAAATACTTATGCCACAAAATGTTGTTGAAAATACAAAGTAAGTGGAGCCCCTATGCACTTCTGTAAGGAAGCGACATTGTTAGGGCCACTTAGGGAAATTGTTTGGCAGTATCTACTCAGCTAAGCACACAGGTCTCTATCACTCATAATGGTACCCCTAGGAAGAAAAACCCCTATCTATGCATGCACACATGTGCGCGCACACACACACACACACACACACACACACACACACATATGCACACGTACACACATAATGCACATGCTCATACAAGCACTATTAAGAACATTTAAGATAAGAAAGTAACTCAAAAACACATCAGAAATAGAATCGAAAGCAATTCTAAAACACAAGAGAAGGACCTCACACAGCAGTGGTAAGAATAGATGTCAACATGCGCACCCGTCCATAAACTCTACATGAACACAGCCCAGGGAAAACTCTAAGTACAAACTGTGTAACTCCACCCTAAGCAGTGTTGACCTAGTGCGGAGGTCAGAGCAGTGGTCATCCCTGACAGACAAAAGATCCGGGGAGTTTCAGGTTTGCCATGTTGGTGGGTGGTGATGCCATCTCTTGTTGGGCTGAGTACCTCTCAGTGCGTCTCTGAGAGTTCAGAATAAACAATAGTGGAGCACAATAACAGAGTGCCGAGTACAAACCATGACCTCCCACATAAACATAACTACGGACTGGAGTTTAAATGGCGCATCTAACAATTTAATCTTAGAAAATGGAATGCATTTCTACAGCCCATGTATGTGAATCTGTCGGAAGCCAGCAGAGGAAACTGAATACTGTCACCTAGAAACAGAAATGTAATGTCATACCCTAGAGCCATAGTCTGAGCCTCATCCCAGCTGAAGCGAAGTGACAATTCTCTGAGCTGCTAACTCCTTCTGTTGGTCCCTAGAACCGAGAGAACCAGACCAGAGTGAAGGCAAAGCCAGGCCCTTTGTCTCCTCCATCGCGGTATCAGACAGACAACACCACCAACATGTGAACCCTGTGGTGAAGAGCTGTTTCTCTTTCGTGCCATATTGCAAGTAAGACATCATTTTAAAGAAAAATTTCACCTCGCCATTGCAGGTGGGGCGGAAAATGGAGTTAGGCTTTAAACAGACTTGAGTCTTCTGTCTTGAGCCCCCAGGCTGTTTCTACAATAAACAATCGAGAGAAAGGTCACTTGGCCTCGAAGGGACGGTCCTCACTGCGCCCTGAACGTGTCCTTTACCTACATGCAACTGGGAAATGCGAATCCGTGTCGAGGTTTCACTTGAGCATGTCACGAACCTGAAATTAAAAATCGCAGTGATCGACCCAATGAGTTGAGGTAAGGACCCTTCGGTGGATCCGGGGTCAGAAGAAATCTGGAAAAGTTATCCGACCGCACACGAGACAACTTCTACGGCTATCGGATTTCCAGTTGAAGCTATAAAACGGTACAATTAAAAACACATCTTCAGCAGGACCAATGCAGGAGGGACAGACGGATGCACGTTTGGCCCAGGGCTCCTGATGGAAGCTGATTAGGCTGTAAGGACAGTTGTTAAGGGGGTTGTGTCAATCATCTGTAATGCTCTGTACTCCTTGTCTTACACTCCAGGGCTAGTTACCAAGTGCTGGGGTTTGACATTCCCCAGCAGTTTTTGGTGCATATGAACTATATGCCAGTTCCAGTATAAGTTGCCTCTCAAGATAAAGACAATAATATTAAGTATAAACATTCTCGGGGCTCTTGTCAAAGTAGGAAGCTTTGAATAACCTTTGTAAGAGTTTCTACATGAAACTTACAGTTAAATTCTGATTCTCCGCTGCCAGGAAACCACATAGGTGCCTTGTCCGGTCCTCATTAGAAAAGCTTCCTCCAGCAGCAGATGGGAGCAGAGGCAGATACCCCCAGCCAGGCATTATAAAGAGAATCTAAATTGGAGGTTCCTCCCCTCAGAGCTCTGGGAATCCCGAGGAAACGGGGTGTGTAAGACTGTAGGAGTCAGAGGGCCATGGGGACCCCAGGAGAAAATGTCCACTGAATCAACTAAACAGGGATGGTATGTGCTCACAGACACTGAAGCAACAAGCATGGGCCTTCAGGCGTCTGCACCAGGTCCTCTGTGTGCGCGTCATGGCTGTTAGCCTGGTGCTTTTGTAGGACCTTTAACAATAGGATATGCTCCAGAGTTTAGTCACGGTCCCCGGTTGAGGGATGGGGCCACCCACCCATCTCAAAAACATTAACCTAGAACTGGTCCTGTCTAAAGGAAATGCAGGGACAGTGAATGGAGCTGAGACTGAAGGAAAGGCCATGGAGAGACTGCCCCACCTGGGGATCCATCCCATGTGCAAAAACACCAAACCCAGATACTATTGCTGGCACCAAGTGCTTGCTGACAGGAGCCTGATATGGGTGTCTCCTGAGAGGCTCTGTCAGAGCCTTACTGATACAGATGAGGATGCTTGCAGCTAACCATCAGACTGAGCTTAGGGTCCCCAATGGAGGAGTTAGAGAAAGGACTGAAGGAGCTGAAGGGGTTTGCAACCCCATAGGAAGAACAACAATATCAACCAACCAGACCCCCCCCCACCAAGCTCCCAGGGACTAAACCACCAACCAAAGAGTACACATGAAGGGACCCATGGCTCCAGCTGCATATGTAGCAGAGGATGGCCTTATCTGGCATTAATGGGAGGAGAGGCCCTTGGTCCTATGAAGGCTCGATTCTCCAGTGTAGGGGAATGCGGTGAGGTAGGAATGGGTGGTTGGGTGGAGGAGCGTCTTCATAAAGGCAAAGGGGCGGGGCGATCCAGTAGAGTAATTTGCCCAGGGGAAACCAGGAAGGGGATAACATTTAAAATGTAAACAAATAAAACAAGCAATAAAATATATGTTTAAACACACACACAGAAAGAGAGAGAGAGAGAGAGAGAGAGAGAGAGAGAGAGAGAGAGAGAGAGAGAGAGAGAGAGATGCTGTATTCCTGACTCATTTCCTTGGGATTCTTTTCCTCCTGTTTGGTTGTCTTGTCCAGCCTTGGTGTGAGGGCTTTTGCCTGGTCTTATTGTATCCTGCTCTGCCGTGATTGGTTGTCTCTTAGAGGTCTGTTCTTTTCTGATGGAAGAAAGAAGGGGAGTTGATGGAGGAGAGGGGTGATGGGGGTGGGGAGCTGGGAGGAGTGGAGAGAAGGGAATTGTGGTTGGGAAGTATCGTATGAGAGAATAATCTATTTTCAATTAAAATTTTTTTCAAAAGATAAGTTCTTATTTTCCTGTTTCCTTTATAAAGCCAGTTGGCCAGCTCTGTCTATCTAAACCACATTAAGACAGAATAGGAATAAAATTACTTTTATTATTTTTTAATGAAAAGAGAAACCTCCAGGGGGCTGGAGAGATGGCTCAGCGGTTAAGAGCACCCGACTGCTCTTTCAGAGGTCATGAGTTCAATTCCCAGCAACCACATGGTGGCTCACAACCATCTGTAAAGAGATCCGATGCCCTCTTCTGGTGTATCTGAAGACAGCTACAGTGTACTTATATATATAATAAATAAATAAATCTTTAAAAAAAAAAAAAAAAAGAGAAACCTCCAACCTTCTCTGAAATCAAGATCAACACGAGGCTAATTAAAAAAACAATAAAAAATAAAAACAATGGTCAGAGTTTCCAAAGAGGGCAGAAAAGACTGTTCTTGTAAACCTGGGACCCGGGACAGAAAACACCAAGAGAAGATTAGAGCAGGAAAAGCAGCAGGCTACCCTCCTGTGAGGTTTCATTTAAACTAATCAAAGCCGCAGAAAGGTATGTGCATTTTCAAATCGGCCGGACACCACTGGCAAACAAGCAAATTGTACTTGACTGGGATTCAACTGCGCCTGGTTATTTTATTTTATTTTATTTTTCTTTAAACAGCTGGGCTCGGGTCTGCCACTGACACCAGTGTTTAGGTTTGGCATGGGGCCTCCCAAAACAACAAAGCAGGTGACATTCCCCGCAAGTACGCGCTTCTAATAAATCATTCTGTCAGTTAGCCGGTAACATTTACATATCTTCCCTACAACTCCTAATTGGCTAATCAGTCGCAAGTCCAAATTACATAGTACTGAAAGCAGTAGAAAACCTAAGTGTGTAAACTGCATCACAATGGGCCATTGTGCCTGCGAGTTTACCCGGAGGAAGCATGCTATTTCTGTTTGGGTAAAGAAAGCCTTCATAATGAGACCAGTTTTATGAAGGCCCCAATCAAGCCAAAGACGAAGGAACACAATATTTAGTTTAGGGCACACATTAGTTTAAAGAGGACTACGACTTCAGGCAGGAGGCGGAAGGATAGGCCAGGAAAGGAAGAGTGGGGGGGCGTCCAACTGTTTCCTTGATGTATGCCCACGCCAAGCAGTGTTTTATGTCTGTAAGTTATTCTATGGATAAATGTTTTCCAGTCCCTCTGGTGTCTATGATGTACAAGCAGCCGAGTAGAGAAGTCAGGAGTTCAGGATAAACAAAGCACGGCTAGCTTAGTTTCCGCAGATGCAGAAGCATTCTGATCTTGATACTATTTCTAGCTAGAACCCTTATGGGGGCTTCTGCAGGACTAGCAAGTTAAAAGAATGGCTAACATTTACCACTAAAGGTTCAGTCAAAACCAGATGCGCCCATTGTAAGGTGGAATTTTTTTTTTTTTTTGGTTCTTTTTTTTTTTTCCGGAGCTGGGGACCGAACCCAGGGCCTTGCGCTTCCTAGGCAAGCGCTCTACCACTGAGCTAAATCCCCAACCCCAGGTGGAATTTTTTTTTAAAGTGGCTGTTACTCCTAAATGATAACTGAAAAAAGAAAACTTTTTAAATCAAAAAAAATTTTTTTCACCAAACATTTCACCAAAGAATCTCTATCATATCAGGACATCTTAAAAACTCATGTGTTTCGGCTTATAAATAAAGGTTTTTTTTCTCTGATTTGGGGTCATTTCCCAAACAAGTTCAGATCATTTTCCAATTATCTAGTACAGCATTTTTTTTTCATTACTCAACTGAATTAAAATGTTTAAGAGCTATATATTATTGCTGGAGTGTTTATATTTTAGTGCAACTTAAAAAATGAGACAGCCACCAGGGGAAACGTGTGGAAAATGCTAGTGAAGAACCAAGTAATCCTTGCGTGCGGGGTTATAAAACATAGTCTTGGATGTTGGTGGTTTTCATGTAGATTAGGAGCAATGGGGTCGAGGTGGTTTGGGGAGTGAAGCAGAGAACTGTTTCGACATAAATCTTGAAAGGAGGAAGTTACACAGAGGCACCTGAGGCTTGGGAGAGGCTTGGGAGGACCGTCAACACCTGGAGCTCCTTTCAGCCAACATGGAGAATCCTTCACAGGGAACACGGGGTTGTGGTCTGGAAAGGGGAGGAGGGGAGGGTCTAGAAACGATTCCCGGGGATAAAGACAAGGAAGAGACTATAACCAGGAGGAATAAGACAGGAAACCACCACAGTGGTCGGGTGGTCCCCAAAAGAATAGAGGTCCCCGGTGGTAGTGCTACAAGGCAGTGACCGACTAGACTAAGCATTTCTGGGGGCTTCAGTTATGTAAGGACTCGGGGATACCACAGTGTTAGCTGGTCTGGTGGTCAGCAGGGGCTTCAGTGAGAGCTAGTTCCTTGGAACGAGGTGTGCTTAAGAGAGAAGCTGGAAGGAGCAATTTCAGTTTAAGTTTCCAAGTTTTGCTGAACATATACACACATATACAATTACATCACATCAGGCAAGTCAAGATACAAACGAGTTTTATTGTATTCTGTTGTTTAGGATGATAAATGACAAACCTCACTGTCTGTCTGGATGCTGATGGAAAGGGGACAGTCAGAATAGAAAACTATGCAACAGGGAAGGGAAAAGAGATACTCGGGGCCATGGAAGAGTCAGTAGGCAAAAGGTATTGAGGGCCAGAGTGTTTACAGAAGAGTTGACCATCATGAAGAGAGGGTCAGATGACAGCGTTAAGGGGAAAGGTTTGTGTGTGACCCAACATGAAGTTCCTCCTGATTGACTTTCTTCTCCTGAAACAAGCAACAAGGCCACCATGCTCATTGACTTCAGATTGGTACCACAAGTAACTGTGGAGTTCCTATCCCCAAATGGAACAACTACAACACAACCCCTACACCTGAGGCTTAAGGAGACATCCTCAGAGAGGAAACGGAAGGATTTTAAGAGCCAGAGGACTAGGATGACTACTGCGTGATAGTCTCTTCTGGAGAGGACAAAAAAACGCTGCTTTCGTGAGCCTTCAATAACATGGCTGCCTACAGGAAAACTTGAAAGACTACACTAGTCCACGTGCCAACACAGACACAGGAAACTTTCATAAAACCTCATGCCTAGGTAAAGCACTATAGGGAATAAATGGCTGCTAAGGAAGGGAGAATCAGGTTTCTTTGGTTGGTTGGTTGGTTGGTTGGTTGGTTGGTTGGTTGGTTGGTTGATTGGTTAGTTGGTTGGTTAATTGGTTAGTTAATTGGTTAGTTTTTCCAAGGACAACACCCTTATCCCAAGTAGTTATCCCTAAAGAAATGCAATTGAAGGCAACAGTAATTAAAGTCCATAGGAAATAAACACACATGCACAATATATATCATATAACACACACAGATTATACATACATACATACATACATACATACATACATACATACATACATATAAAGAGGCCCT
Source organism: Rattus norvegicus (assembly GCF_021556685.1). Classification (NCBI taxonomy): domain Eukaryota; kingdom Metazoa; phylum Chordata; class Mammalia; order Rodentia; family Muridae; genus Rattus; species Rattus norvegicus. Next base: position 9,418,819 of record NC_141534.1, read on the forward strand.
GAAGTTAAGAAGGAATTGGGAAGACAGTGGAGAAATTAGAGTGTGTGAAAGTGATGCAAATATATTATACAAGTGATCCTCGAGTAGTAGTAGTAGTAGTAGTAGTAGTAGTAGTAGTAGTAGCAGCAGCAATAATAATAATAATAATAACAACAACAACAACAACAAAGAGAGTTCTCTGGGGGAAGAGAACAAGTTGAGAAAGAGAACAGACAGATGCCCAAGATGCTAGGACTGAGAAAAATGGGTAAGAGACATTCTGTGGTGAGGATGCTGCCTAAAAGCATTTAGTGCGGCACTGAGATCTTGAGTCATAACTCCCCAGCGAAACCAAGCAGAATCCTGTGTGGCTTTCTCCACTACTGTGTAGCTGCTTGTATAGGCATAGCCAGGAGAGGAGCTGCGTTTGCTCCAGAGTTCAGATTTTCCAAGTAGAAAAAGACTGAGGACTGAAAAGAATGGGTGCTTAATGATACGCTAGTATGTACTTAGAGAGTGTGGCTGTATGGTGATGCATACTATAACAAGGAAGCAAGCACACACAGAACTGTGAACAGAAGAGGTGGACAGACAGACAGACGTGGGGCCAGCAAAAGGCCCAACAGGGTCATCTGGGAGGCAAGCTCCTGGAAAAGCAGCCTCACCTTTTCTTTACGATCTACAGCTTCTCAGATATCACACTTCCTTTCTATTTGTGTTTAGGGATACTAGGCCACATTTTTTTTACCTAGATGTTTTTTCCCAATCAGCTTTGGTGGCACACACTTTTAATCCCAGCACTGGAGAGGCAGAAGCAGCAGAATTTCTGCAAATTTAAGGACAGCCTGGTCTACACAGTAAGCTCCAGGCCAGGTAGGATTACAAAGTGAGACCATGTCTCAAAGCTCACGTGCGCGCTCACGTGTGTGCTCACGTGCACACACACACACACACACACACAGAGAGAGAGAGAGAGAGAGAGAGAGAGAGAGAGAGAGAGAGAGAGGGAGAGGGAGAGAGAGAGAGAGAGATTTATATACAATATATTTTGGACATGTGTTACCCTCTGCCAACTGCTCCCAGATCATCCCCACCTCTATACCCACCCAACTTTATGTTCTAAGGACACTTAGAATCTATCAAATTATTTAGGTCACGACATAATGGAAAGCCAAAGGTACACAAAACAGAAAGAAATTGGTTCCGACATGGTCATAGTCAAACTACGTGATTACCTCTTGATATTATATGGAAATTTTGATATAAAAAGTCATTTAAAATCATGCTTCGTTGGTCTCCAATAAAAACATTAAATGAAACTGAAGCAACTGAGATACAATTCCCATGAACACATCTCCTGGCTGCTGGCATAGCTGCTAGACACCAGTATCTGAACTGAGAGACCTGGCTCCTTTTTTGAGCTTAGATTTCAAAGACATGGAAGTCATTACAAAACTGCTCACTGAGAGGCCCCGTCTAGCGTCTGCCCACCATTCAGATCAGCACGGCTTTCTGGTATTGGGCAAAAGTTAAATCTTAGTGGAACTCACGCTGAGGTTTAAAGGCTAAATCTCCTGAGGGACGAGAATAAATGCAAACTTTTTCAACTCCTCCTACGTGTTTTGTTGTTCGAAGTCACAGATGACATTTTGTGGTTTGGTTTTTTGCATTTTAATGATGTTTTATTTGTTCTTAGAAATTCTCATACATGTATACAATGTTTCTTTATCAGATCCAACCTCCACTTACCCTTCATATGTTCCTTTATGGATGGAAGTTTTTAAAGATTTATTTATTTATTTATTGTAAGTACACTGTAGCTGTCTTCAGACACACCAGAAGAGGGTATCAGATCTCATTACAGATGGTTGTAAGCCACCATGTGGTTGCTGGGATTTGAACTCAGGACCTCTGGAAGAGCAGTCAGTGCTCTTAACCACTGAGCCATCTCTCCAGCCCTGGATGGAAGTTTTAAAAGTGCCTGTACTTACTGATCTAGGCTGTCTTACCCGAGAGCTTAAGCACTTAATCTCTCTCCCCTTCCTCAGTATTACATTTAAGTTAAATTATTATTCTGTAATGTCAGTCGTGAAATAACCACATCGTTGCGACACTTGGCTCTGGTGCTTGGGTTTGGCCATATACATAGCAATTAGTGTGATACCAGAGGGCACTGAATTATCCAGTCAGATTACGCAATCAGCTGACACTATCTCATTTAATCCTCACAGCAACCCTATATGATGGGTATTATTATTATTATTATTTCTCTGTAATGAGTGAGACAGAAGCAGTTAGCCTTGCAGAAGGGAATTAATTTGTTCAAGGTCAGAGAGCTGATAGATAGAAATGCCACAGCTGAAATTCACTGTGGCTCCTGAATCTAGCCACTTACCTCTCACGCTATATGGTCCAACAGACACACAGTATCACTAATATTAATGGGCTCAAATGTTGCATATAATTTCCCCCAATAAATTGTCGGCGTGGTTTGCTGAGAGTTCATGCTTATCATTATCATTTTATATCAAACTATAAAGCAATGCCTTGAGAAATAGGCCGTGTTCTTTCAGAGGATACGGTGAGTGGCAAATCAGCCACAGACTTCTGAAGATTTCTGTGGGAGGAGCCTCTGACTTCACTAAGTTTTCCTTGAGTCCCTGACAGGTGTCTCCGAGCAGGTTCAGGAAGCGTTGTCACCTGCTGCTTTCCCTCCTGGCTGAACCAGCCAGGAGCACTAGGCAGAAGACAGAAGCGAAGGTTGGCGTTCCATCCGTTATTTTTCTCTCACTGTGATGTAACCCCGTGACCGAAGTGAGTCCCGGGGATGTAACTCAGATTCCCACTCGTGTACCGCAAGTACGTTACAGACGGGGCTCTTTCTCCACTCCTCGGTGCCTTCTGACAGGCGTGAGGATGTGGGAGAACGTTACTGAAAAGGGATGTGGCATGGTACAGCACAGGCTCTCTCAGCAGACTCCCAATGTTGAAGAGCCGACATTTCAGACCCGTCCTCATAAATCACTCACGACCATGCTCCGTGCAACTGAAATGGAGGATGGGAAGACTGCGCTTGCAGGCCCAGCGTTACGGTACACAGAGAACCATGCTAATCTCTTCGGCCATGGTGATTCTGTACTAATTAGGATTAGGACGTGAAGATTGATGTTTGCCTCAAGTATTTATTATGAGCCCAAACCAAACGTAGCTAATGCCACTGTGTTGTATAAGCTCGGAGTCAAAGGCAGCCAGTTACTAATGTCGATGAGCTATGTGGCGAAAGGTTTACAGTGTCCGGACAGGAAACCGTGGGGCTGAAGCGCCTTGAGAGATTTTTGGCATTCGTGTTGTAGACATTCCGATCTAGAGAGCTAGCAGAAGCGTAGACAAACATTTGCTCTGGTATTGGAAGGATCGCAAAGTGATCTAGAGTTAAGGCAGGTTCTTAAGGACTTAGTATTGCTATTCTGCGTCTAAGAATCCAACCCAAGAAAAATAATCACAGATGTGCATAAGATTGATCCATTCCCACATTGGCTAGGGCAATCAATAGACACAGCCACGTGAAGCAATAAGGACTTACTGAAAAGTATAACAACATGGGAAAAGGTTTGCACAACATTTTCTTTAAGATCCAGGTATTGAAACCATATGCAGGCTATTTCTGGTGCCAGTCCAAATGGAGCAGGCTGCCTTCGCTTATCGTTCCAAGTGATTGCTCAAAGACAGGGCAGTGCACGAAAACAGCTATCGCTGAAGTTCAGAAAACACACTATGGAAGGGAGACAGACTCTCCCACAGATAAGGAGCATGAGATGTGTTCCCGAGACTCGTAAATCTCCCTTGTTCCCCAGGTGTGAGCAGAGGGCAGCAAACTGTACAGCAAGCGCTGACAGCAGAAGGCCCTGGGGAGACACTTCTCAGCGAGACTTGTGTGTTCTAGAAACGGGGAGTCCACTTCTCTCTGCCCACTGCTTTGGCATAATTATCTCTTCCCCTTGTCCCTTGGCCTCCCAATAAAAACCATTCCTCCGTATTAACACAGTGGAAAAGAAAATAACTTGGCCACGAAAATAAGCACAAGGTCGGTTACCAAAGAGGGGTACATTTTCTCCCTTTTCTTGCTTCTTCACAGCAAAGGCACAACACCGCAGCTCTGTGGACTGCCTGACGGCAGGGGAAGGGAAGTCAAGAAGACCCCATGCTCTGAGCTAGGGGAGGCAGAACACAGAGCACATGACAGGCACGACTAGAACGGAAAACTGAAGACTGTCAGCACACAAATACGTAAGAGCTGACATCAGTCCCAGGCACTGGACTTGGAAAAACACGCAAGGAAACAGATTGGTGGCTTCAAAACCTGAACCGCCGCCATCTAAGCCAACGGTCAAGTCCCAGCTGACTTTAATGGTGCAAGCCCCTGACAGACGCAAACTTCAGAGCACACTGAGGATTCTAGTGATACCAAAACTTCCACGAAACAGAATATGACACTGGGATCCATACAGGATGATACCCGCTAGAGCAAGCCAATGAAGTAACATTCCCACACAGTGCTAAAACGACACAGAATCTCACACATTTTCTTAAGAGTTCAGGGTATTAAAACAAAACAAAGCTTGATTGCACAAAAACACAGAAAAATATGATATGCTATATATATACATATATATATATGTGTGTGTGTATATGTATGTATATGTATATGTATATGTATATGTATATATATATATATATATATATATATATATTGTAAATCAACAGATGCTAAATCAAAGTTGGTCCAGACAATTGGCACCTGAAGGCAACGAACTTAAGGCAACTCTTTGGAAATACCCTTTAAGGTAAATCTGAGCACTCTTGAATGGATGACAAAGGAAAATGTATTGCCAGGCAACAGCAACGCAAAAAGGAACCAGATGGTCACTTCAGATGGAGAACATGCATTATCTGTTCTGGTTGAGTCTGTTGTCAACTTGACATAAGCTGGAGTTATCTGGACAGCAGAGCTGCACTGAGGAAACTCCTCCATCCGGATTGACTGCCAAAGTCTGTAGGGCATTTTCTTGATAAATGATTTATCATTTATTAATAATTTATGCCCAAGCTCCCCGGAGGCAGCACCACCCCTGGGTCTTGGACAGTATAATAAACAAGGTTAAACAAGCCAGTGAGCGCCATTACTTCAGGACCTCTGCTTCAATTTCTGCCCCCTGACTCCTACCCCATATTCCTTCCCTGACCTCTCTCAGTGACACGGCTGAGAGTTGCAAAATACAATAAACCCTTTCCTCCCCGAGTTGTTTTTTGGTCATGGTGCCTGATCACAGCAACAGAAACTCTAAATGAGACAATATCTTGTTTTTAAAAATTCTGTGGATGCGTGTGGTAGAAGAATGTGGGCAACAAAAGAATCAGCGCTTTTGAAGCTGGATCAATAGAAATTGTGCCCCCAGAAGGGAAAGGGTGGGGAAGTTAGCCCATCCAAGTGTGACCAAGTGTGACAAAGTAACCAAAAGGCCAGAGTCACAGAGAGAAGAATGAATGAATGACTACACAAAGAATATCCAGAGAAATAATGGTTGAAATTTTCCCCAGCACTCAGGAGGCAGAGGCAAGAGGATCTCTGTGAGTTCCAGGTGAGCGTGGCCTACAGGGTGAGTTCCAGGACAGCCAGGGTTACTTAATGAGACCCCCCCCCCAAAAAAAACATAACCCAAATTGAGTCAAACTAACAAACCAACAAAAATCCACCAACTCCAACTGCCGCATGGTCCAGAAATTATCTCTTACGTGTTCATAAGAAAGAAATGAAAGCTCACGGTCACAGAAAAAATGCACGAGCGCCAATGTCCACTGCGCCTCTGCTTACAACAGCCCAGAGTAGGAACAATCCTGACGTCCTTTAATGTGGGAACGGTTAAGTAAGCTCGGTACGCCATTAGCATAAAGTATTAACAATCCGTGTGGACATCCGGACACTTACCTTGAATTAAATAAGGCAATTCCAGACAGCTAGATATGTGTGGTTCTACTAAAATAACACTCTCAAAATGATTTTTAGAAATCAAGGCTAAAGAGAGCAAATTAAGATTGCCAGTGGTCAGGGATGGAGAGGAGGAAAAAGCCACACTGGGGGTTCCTGTGAGGATGAAGGGGTCCACGCCTTAAATGCTTCAGGTCCTGTCTCTTGGATGTAGGAT